>NC_056743.1:527982682-528097206 GCF_019279795.1 Protopterus annectens
TTTTTTCTAAAAAAAGCAGTCATTGGCATAACCATCTATTGGTATGCTTAGATGTGCTTTTGTGACTTTGGGGATGGCTTTTAGACATCTTTCCTTAACGCCTCCTTTGATGGCCCCACACTCTTTTGGACAAGTTAAGGAAACTCTCTTCAAGGTGTGGGCAGGATGGTAAGACTCTTTCTGCCATTTGAATCCATTTCTTGACCACTGAGAGAACCTTCTTCAGAAATCAGAAAGGTGTTAAATTATGGTTCAGAAAATCTCAAGGATTCATGCAACATGTCCTCTTGTGGAGGGGGCGCAATTTTAAAGGACACCTTCCTAAATGCAGGGGCAGATGGCAAATCAAGGGTTTCATAGTCCCTTTTCCAAGAAATCATTTCAGCACTCCAGAAGGATTGCCTGAGTGCTACACTCTGGAAGCAATCCCTGCACCTCAAACCTGGCAAGCCATCATATCAGCTCCATCAGTGCTACAAATAATCACCAGCGGCTATGTAATATTTGTTTTTCTTTCTAAAAAAAAGGAAAGAAAGGATTGCCTCAGTACAGTACCACCCCATCAACTGGAATCCACAACAGCTTAAGTCTTACAGTTGTTTGAAAAACAGTCATCCAACTGGTCCCCACAGACCAGTTAGAATCCAGTCTCTCTTTTCACTTCTGAAAAAGACAGGGGACCTCTGTCACCTTAATCAGTATGTAAAACAGACAATGTTCCGGATGGTCATGGTTCAGTCTATTCTACCTCTGTTAAGGAAAGATGACTGGATGTGCTCAGATTGTCAGAACATCTACTCTCATATCAAAATTTTAAGGTGTTCATGAAGTCTTCTCCATTTCCAACTGGAAGCCTATCATTCCAATTCAGAACACTACCGTTTAGTGTCACCAAGACTTCTAGGGTTCTGGGGGATCTGATACCTAGACAATTGGCTAATCACCCTACCAACCAAAGATCTTCTAAATATGGAAAAAGACACTTCTTACTCCAGTTCCTCCAACATTTGGGGATCAAAGTAAATTAATCCATAAACAAATCGATACCAATACATTAAATGGAGTTCATTGGATGACATGAACAGCAGCAAACAGATAAGTATTCTTCCAGAAACCAGGATAGTTTCTTTATGACAGAAAGCTTTGCAAGTTCTTCAGCACCCTTCTCCACCAGCAAAACTTATTTGAATGCTAAGTCTAACTAATAATACTAGTACTCCCAGCCAGATATCACATAAGAATTCTTCAGTTGACACTTCAAATACAATGGTCTAGGATCCCTCATCATCTTCTTATGCTGATTCACTTAACTCTACGCAAGTTTCTCATCACATGGTGGTTTACCTCCACAGCTCCTCTAGAAGATTGGCCTTTTCCTCTATGTTCCCCCAAGGCCATAGTAACCACAAATGCTTTCCTCCTGGAGTGGGGTGGTATTTTGAAGGGAAGGCTGTCCATGATTCATGGCCGAACACAGAAGCCATTCTCCACATCAATGTTCTGGACAGTGCAGTTTTCCTAGTGTTGCAGAGCCTTCCAGGACTCTCTCAAAACTATTAACCATGATAAGTTTATCAAAGAACTATTAAGTTTATTGTTAATCCAACAGGGCATCCACTATCCTTCTAGGACACACTCACCAGGTGTGCTATCTCCATCCAGACAGAAAATGGGTCAGTTGTCTGGTACATCAACAAGAACGTTCATATTCTCAGAGGTCATGAATATGTGGTAATGGTGATGCCTCCTCAATGCTTTCTCATAGTGATCCTTATTCATGGGACTACCACAGTGTGTGTAAGCAGACATGCTGAGCAGATCCATTCTACTGCTTACCGTGTGGCCACTTAAACAGCTGCAAATCAGAGCTTCATCCACTAGTATCACCCATGCTGTGATCATTTTATTTTGTAGCCTAACCACAAATGCAGCAGTTACTCCACCCTAATCCCTCCACAGGGACCATCACCAAGGAGCTCTCTAGTCCACAGTTGGCCACCAGTTCTTCTGTATGCTTTCCCCCCTTTCCTCCAATATTAAAGTTTGTTCAGAAAGCAATAAGGTGGAAGGCCAAGGTTATCTTCATTGCCCCCTTTTGGCCTCATCAAGTGTAGTTGATCTTCCTCTGACTTCATTTATTATGTCCTCCCAGAACATTGGGCAACTTTTGAGATCTTCTAATTTGCCCATCTAAGCAACCTCACCAGAATTCAGAAACAATGAAGCTAAACACAATTTGCCCAACTGTAACAGTAGACAAAGATGACAGGCTGTCCACTAAAGTGGTTAATATTTTATTAGCTTCTCAAAACAAAGTACCAGCAAAATTTGCCTTGGCAAATAGTAGAGATTTACCACATGGGCTGATCCATTTCCTTTGATCCTAGATTTTTTATTATAGTTTTTCAGAAGGGTTTCAGTTTCTCTATAATTAGAGTGCAATTAGCTACCATTTCTAATTTCCATGTTGGACAAAATCTAATATCTATAGCCTCTCTAAAGATTTCAAAGGGATTTGTAAGTTAACTTTTTTACTGAGACCTCCTATAAACAAAAAGATTCTGTCTAGATTTAGGGATGTCATTATCCTTCTTTACTCAGCCATCTTTAAGCCCATCATTGAATACCCCCCCCCCCTTGGGCATATATCTGTCCAGACACATGCAACAACTGCAACACCCACAGAGGTACCATAATAAAAGGATACAAGGCCTAAACAACACATCCTACAAAGACTAACTCAAAGCCCTGTCACTATACTTGGTGCCCTAAAGACTAAGACATGACCTGTGTCTGTCAAACTAGGCATACTTGGATCCATTACCGACAGATTAAATGCACATCATCAAGTAAAGTGGCGTCAGAAATACTCAGTCTACAGATATGAACATCTTCTGCAGCATGAACAGAATGGTTTGGAGGAACAGGTACATTTTGCAATGGATATCACTGCTGTGGAACAGACTCCACATCCACTTAAAGTTAATCCCTATCCATTTTCAAGGGCAACTTAGATCTATGGATGGGAAAGAAAATTTACTCCAGGACTGCCTCTTGTATTACTGAAACAGCTCCTAAATGCTTTGTCCAATGCATGGGTTCCCTCAGATTTGCTACGGTATGATCTCAGTTATTCTCATTAGGGGTAATACATAATTATCAACCATAGGATGGGCAAAGCCAAGATATAACCAAATGGAGTAGGTTATTTTGAGCACATGAAGGGATACTGGCTAGACTTAAAATGACCCACAATGACAACTAGCCTAGTACTTACCTGTGATCCTGTAAGGGATCCTGTTCCTATGTCAGATAGAACAGTTCAAGCAATAACAAAACCTCCTTTCAAATCTGTAGCTTTAGCAGATTTAAATAGCGGTCTTAGAATACTTTTTTCTTGGGGTTGTCACTTCAGCTAAAAGGATTTCCAAATTGCAAGTACTCTTTTGCAACATCCCTTATTTAATTTTCCACATGGATAGGGTTTCCTTGAGAAGGAATCCTACTTTCATTCAAAAAGTGACATCAGAGATCAGCATTAATCAAATCATTACTTTACAAGCATTCCTTACACAATTTTCTAACCAAGAATATATTCTGCATTAAGTATATGTCCACAGAAAACTTAGATTTTTTTACTACCAAAGAGCAAGGGATGTCGGAAAGTATGACCAGTTATTTGTAGCCTTTTCTAAAGCAAAAGTATTGTCATAATGCTTTAAAATTTCTGACAGCATTGCTTTCATAAATGAAAAATGAGGACTCTCTTTAGCTAAGAAACCATTCTACAAGGGCTATTGTTTTCTTTTCTGTTAGTGAAAGGATTAGATTGAATGCATTAACTGCAGGCAAGCAATGTTTGCAGTTACATATTGAATATCTGCACACTTCTGCCCTACCAAGGACTTCAATTCAGCTGTGTCTATTGGTAGACAGCTTAGCAGATTCATTAATTTCTCCCATTTGTCACCTGCAGCATGTACACATTGTTTTACCCTGGTCTTCTACAATGAACTAGGACTCAAGATATCCCAAATGAGAATCCATTTTTTGACAATCTTCCATCAAATGGTGCTCTACGATATTGCACTGCTCAGGTATGTTTTTAACACAAAGATGACTTATAGATGAGCACAAGGCTTAATAAAGCATCCAGACTCAGTGTGGCAGGCTGTTGGGATTATAGTCAGAGGGTTAGTGGTGTGATCTGTACTTCAGGTGGTACAGGGTTTGATTCCCTCAGCCCTCATTTTAATACTATGTAACCTTGAGCAAGTCACTTAACCACGCATTGTTCATGAAGATAGATTGTGTCAATTAAACGCAGCAGGCTAACAAATTGGCAACATCATCTGCTGGGAATTACAAAAATGACAGTATAACTCTCCTCAATCAAGGTATATTACACACTAGTGAGTCACTCTTTGACAGGTCTGCACTCTGTAGCTATTCATCCCCAAGTCATTATTCCATGGATCTGTAACTTAGGAACTGCATTGCCATTTCTTTCCTGCCTGGTACCATCCCATGTGTGTTTTCTTAGATTTGCCAATAGCCTTCATAAGTTGTTAGTTACTATGATTGTAATTTCCAAACAGTTGACCATTTAGATCTGTAAAAGTTCTTAAAGGATGAATTTGGAAATTTTTCTTTGGTTTATATAAGTGACCTACTTGGCTTTAATGCCTTTGGTAGTTTCATATTATATATGGAGGACAATAGCGTTTTTCTTTATTTTGTCACAGTTTTTTCATCCTTCAGTCTAGCACCATTTAATTCCAAATATGAATAGAGAATTCTGTCATCAACATTACCATAACAAAGGACATGCTCCTTACAACCAAAATAATTGTTCATCTCCACTCAGTTTCAAATATTGAAATGTAATCACCTTGAATTTATTACCTCATTTATGTCACAATCCAGTTCTTCAACATAAGCTAAATCAGTCTACCATATTGAAATTGACATCTTATGTCTTAAAAGGTAGATCTCCACTACAAGGCTACCTGATATCCTATGAGCTGACAACTTTTATGACATTATATCCACCAAAATTGGTACATAGTATTATTAGTCTTTTAATTTAGATTTTTGGTATAAGAGAAAAGCACTATTTTTTTCCAATACTCAATCAGTACCTACCAGTTTAAGTCTATGGGGCAAAACAATGGCTAGAAATCACTTCGTGCCTAATGATGGCACACACAGGAAATGTCCTCTCACTTTATATTATCTAAAATATCCACTCAAACATTAATGAAATTGTGTTTCCTTCTACCAATTTCAATCAGGTAAGTATCTCACTTGTACTTTTTATTCTCACAGTCACTACAGATATTAAATATTCACCAATATCTTATCTAAACTATATAACACTTTCCTAGTTTCTATAAAGCTAATCTGACATAGAAAATATATTGATTAAAGCATCAAGAAATTATCCTTTTTCAGACTGGAACTGCAATATGGGTATTGCCTGATCCTTCTAAAGGTATGTCTATCAATCTCACCTCTAACTTAATAAAAAGCTTGTTAGTTTATAAATATACTACACCAAATAGCTGTTGGTTTTCTTCTTTACTTATTGCAGGTGGTGGATATTTTATTTGGACTATCTGCTCATCTATTAGCAAGCGACAGCTATGCCAAGAGGAATCTTTATCAATTATCTAACCTTGAATACTTCAATGATTATTTTTAAATATTTTTCATTATATTGTACTAAAATATGTTTTTCATCTGATAGTATGCAAAAAATGCAGTCAAACTATACTCTCAGCCATTACATATGCCAGTCTAACATTACCTAGCTGAAAGCATTGTCACCTGTATGCTTCTCATTCCCATCTTTTAGATGCATGATAAAGCATTTCCAATTGCATTCTTTAATTGCCTTGTTAACGTAAATTTAAACTAAACTTTTCTTTCCCTGGCCTTCAAAGAAAATAGGTTAGGTTCTGCTGAAAGTTCCTGCTTATCAAACACACAAAAAAAGAATAAGTAAGAGAATGCCTGACAGCTGTAATTAAAACAAATATTTACATAATTAGTTTACTTTGCTCATGAGCATGTGTTTAGCTGTTTTAATAAGGATATTGAGCAGTAAGGCCTGTGATAGCTGAACCAAGGATAAATGTTAACAAAACATTTTACATTCTATTTCTGAAATATAGTTAATTTCTTTTCAGCTAACACAGAATATGATGATGAATTAGTTTAGGGAACAGAGCATAGAAGTGTCCAAAGCAATTACTGGGCTTTATACAGAAAAATATTACTCACTTTAAAGCTTGTTTCTTTATGATTAATCCTTTGGGGGAGAATGATATCCCTACTAATGTAAAAAGACAAAGGCAGATTAATTACACTACTGCATAAAGTACAGATAATAACTGTGTCTTACCAAGAACAGTGTTATGTTAGTTTACCAGTGTATTATTAGTCTTCTACTTTAGTTTTTTGCTATATGCATGTAAACAGATGCACACCCAAGCATGCGTGCATGCACTAACACATTTGTGCATGTGTGCATAAATGCATCGATGTGGATGTGTGAATATACATTGTGTGTGTGTGTGTGTATATATATATATATATATATATATATATATATATATATATACACACACACACACACACACACATGCGCACAAATAATGGCGACCGTATTCAATCATACTTATAGTTTTGATGGACAAGATAAAAAAACAGCTGTTCAGTATGTTAGTATACACAAAAACAATATACACTCATGATTTTGTTGACAGTAAAAAGGTAGAACTCCATTTTGATCTTTCAATGCAATGGCTTCTCCAATGAGTATTTTATGTCCTTCCTGTAGAAATGTGGGTTTTTCCTGGGTGCCCCAGTTTCCTCCTGCATCACAGACATGTTGCAGGTGAATAAGAAGTTATGTACCTACCATAACGTTCCATGTTAGTTGTCTTCTCTCGCCTTCTTTCTTGCTTGATGAGAACTCCTTTTACCAGCTCGAGGCAGCCCCATATCCCATGATGCAAGGCAGTAAGTACCCAGATCTCGTTTGTTGACAAAACACCAAGCATAAAATACTTCCCAAAGGAAGAAGAAACTTACAGAAGGAAAAAGGACCAGGCCTGAATGGTCTTTAGCATTATAGTTTCTTATACAAGGTCTGTCCAGGCCAGGGAAGGAGAGAGAAGACAACTAACATGGAACGTTATGGTAGGTACACTAAGCTTAAAGTTGTCAATCTCGCCTTCATTCTTGCTTGATGATGGGACCTCCCTAGCACCTCTATCCTGGGTGGCTCAATGGAACAAACTCTTGAGGACTGTAGAGCCAAAACTGGCTCTGTCCCTGGAGGCCAAGTCCAATTTGTAATGGGAAACAAACTGCACAAATAGTGTCCAAAGGTAGTCTAGCTTGAAAAGCTGTAGAAGTAGCTAAACTCCTAGTTGAATGTGCTTTAGGTTTTGAGCACAGCTGTTTTCCCCTGATCGATAAATTTCAGTGATGACCGAGAAAGCCATCTGGACAAAGTCACTTTAGAAACAGGAAGGCCTTTTTATTATCCGCATAGGAAACAAAAAGTTGATCAGATTTTCTAAATTTTTTTGTTCTGTCCAAATAATATCTAAGCTGACGGTGGACGTCAAGACAATGTAGTTTTTGTTCAGCTCTATCTGAATAATTAGGAAAAATACAGGAGATCAATGGATTGATTCAGATTGTTCTTTGAAGCGACCTTAGGTAAAAAGGATGGATTGGTTCTCAAAGATACTCTGTCTTTGTGAAAAATCAAATAGGGGGGTCGAACCGAAAGAGCATATAGTTCAGACACCCTCCTGGCAGATGTAATAGCCACTAGGAATAAGGTTTTCCAAGAAAGATATTTCAGGGAACAAGAAACAGCTGGCTCGAAGGGGGGAAGAATCAAGGATGTCAGCACTAAATTTAGATCCCACTGAGGAGGAGGATTCCTGATTGGAGGCTTTAGTAGGAAAATTCCTTTCAAGAAGGCCCTGCAGAGCCTATGGGACATAATATTATGATCTGCTATCCCGACATGAAAATTAGAAATAGCAGCCAATTGAACTCTGACTGTGGAAGAAGAGGAGCCTGCATGAAAAATCTCTGCTAAGAAGTCCAGAACTGCCTGAACAGGGGCAGTAAAAGGATCAATATTTTGGGCCTTCATTTGCTTGTGTAAATCCTCCTGGTAGAGGATTTAAGTGAAGCTACAATGATATCTCTAACTGGGTTAGAGATCAAAGGAAGCCTGGCTAAGGAAGGAAGTGGAGCAACCATGCTGTGAGGTTGAGAGAAGGGATTGACCGATGCAGCTGACCCGAATCAGAAGATCTGGCACTGGGTCCAGATGCCACGGCTGCACCAAAAGGTGATGATGGAGGAACGGAACCAAACTTGTCGAGGCCAGTAAGGGGCAATGAGAATCAATTTGGCTCTCAAAGCGGTAGCTTTCTGGATCACCTGAGGGATCAGAGGAAATGGAGAATGCATAAAGAAGTCCCTGGGGCCAATCCTGGGTCAGAGCGTCTCTGGGGATGGCCTGATAGAGGGAAGAGGCTGAAGAAGTCTGGACATTTGCTGTTTTGGGGAGTAGCAAAAGATCGCACATGGACGACCCCATTCCAGAAAACTCTCTTCCGCTATAGATTGCTTGGGTGACCACTCGCGCGGCATGTGGCCAGCTCTGCTCACTCTGTCCGCTATAATGTTGGTTTTCCCAGGGATATCGTTGCTACCAGAAACCGATGAGAGGAGATCGCCCATTGCCAAAGTTCGACACAAGGGGTAGGACTTGGTTCCGCCCTGTTTGTTGATGTACCAAACTACACACATGTTGTCTGTGTGGACTGCAATTGTCCCTACGGGAAGAAAGTCGTTGAGGGCTTGCAACGTTAAAAGCACTGCTCTCATCTCCAGGACATTTATGTGCAGATGGTACTCGAGCAGTTGCCCGGCCCCATGAACCATCCTGCCCTGATAATGACCCCCACCCGATCAGGGAGGCATCCGTGGTGACAGTGGCTATCGGGACGGAGGTACAAAGCACCTGCCTTGGTGAACCTGAGACGATGTGATCCACCAAGCAAGATGTTCTTTGCATGTTTGAGTCACCACAATCTGGTGATGCATTGGGAGTTGCTGGTATGACCACTGTGTGAACAGCATCCACTGAAGGAGGCGCATGTAGAACCGAGCCAGGGGAAGAAGAGTAATGGCCGCAGCCATGAGACCTAATACCTTTAGAACCATTCTGGCCTGTACTTTCTTGCTGGCCAGAATGATCCTGACATGAGTCTGAATGTCTGAAACTCTTTGTTCTGTAAGGGTAGCTGACATCCGAACAGTATCTAAGTTTGCGCCTATGAAGGTAATAGACTGGCAGGAAGGATGACTTTTCGAAGTTGATTGAGATGCCTAAATGAGAACACAGGTCTATTGTGTAATCCCTGGCTTGTATAAGCTGATGCCTGGTGGTGGCTGACAGGAGCCAGTGGAAACACCTGGAATCCCTGACGTCTCAGGTGAGCCGTTACCACTGCCATACATTTGGTGAACACTCTGGGGGCTGTAGTGAGACCAAAGGGCAGGGCTCTGAACTGGAAGTGACTGGACCCCAGCCAGCGGAGAAATCTCCTGGAGGCGTCTGTGAATTTTGATGTGACCTGAAGATCTATTGAGCACATCCAATTGTCCTTCTGTAAGAAGGGCAGAATTGACTGAAGAGTGACCATTCGAATCTTGTCTTCCTGACAGACTTGTTGAGTCTGCTGAGATCCAATATTGGTCTCCAGTCTCCCGTCTTTTGGGGACCAAAAGAACCTTGAGTAGATTCCGGCTCTGAATGGTCTATTGTAACTGGCTGAATGGCTCTTTTGCAGTAGTTTTCGATTTCTAACTCTGCAATGTCCCTTAGACCGGTGGTACATCTGGAAGGGAACTTGAGGGGAAGGACTTTCCTCGAAAGGAATTATGTAACCTTGGATATGATCAACTGTACCCATCTGTCTTGAGTGAGGGAATGCCAGGCTTCTGGGTACAGTGATAATCTTCCCGACTGCCTCCAAGGAGGGACAACACCTCAAGGATGCTGAAAGGGCTTATCAGAGGCTCCCTGTTTCCCTGGTTCTCTGTTGTTGTTACCCCCTCTGCCTCTAGGGGTAAACTGACCACGTCGTGACTCCTTGGGATTTACGGAACCATCTTCCCACCCTTCTGTCCTTTGGGATAAGGCCTAGAAGGTGGGAAACGACTCCAACAGCAGAAAGAGTCTTGCCGTCCTGCTCACACCTGGTCAAGGTTTCCTTCACCTGAGGGCCAAACAAAGCTGACCCATCAAAGGGAGAATTTGTGAAGGACGCTTCTAAAGGGATCTCAAGGCGCATCCAGGCTTGGCGTCTAAGAGCCACACCTGTGCCAAGTGTTCTCTCCATCCGCAGCATAAGATATTAGCCGCATGGAGGAGTTAGCAATGGAATTGAGGGTTCCTAGCTGTGAAGCAATCTTTCTTGGGCCCCTGCAGCTGTAGGATCCTGAACTACTTCTCCCAGCTCCTTGAGGATATCTCTTTGGAGTCTGGTGAAGTGACATAGGTAATTCAGCGATAGCAAAGGTCGCTGAGGAAAACACTATCCATGGTCCTAGAGTCCTTATTAGGAGGATGGACGGGCACGGAAGGATCTGCAAGTTACGTTTTGGTGGCCGCAGCCACCACCATGGCAACAGCGGGGACACACTTGGTAAGGAATTGTTTGTCACTAGGGGCAGTGATAAATTTAGAAGGCCTCCTAGGGACTGGCTCTACAGAGTCAGGAGCTGCCCACCTTTAGGTGCAATAACCTGCATCAGGGGTGAGGTGGAGGGCTGAGATCCAAATGCCTCTAGGTATACTGACTCATCCTCAGAGGGATTGTTGGTGGGCCAGTTTCCCTCTGTTTCAGAAGTTCTAGGATGTCTGAGAAGGAGACATCCTCAGAGGATCCTCTGACTCATCAAAGTCAGTATCAGTGACAGACTGGAGTCTACATGCTTCCTCTTACAATTCCCTTCCTAGGAGGATCTCCCGAAACATCAGGAGAATCCTGAAATTCCCAATGGGGAAACCTGAGGCGGAGGATCTCTGGGTCCTGTAGCAAGAGAAGTGGCAGAGATGTCAACAGGTACTATAGAGGGAGGAGCTACGGAACAGACTGCTGACTGATACCAGTGGTCTTCATCACCTCGAATGCTCCCTCCCAGGCAGGTCGCTAGGAACTCCAGGGGCCACCGAAGGGAAGTCTCCGAGGCAGATGTCGGACAAGGGTCCGATGCCACTCACCTCGGAGGAGACCATGGAAGCCCGACCTCTAAGGAAGAGGAGATAAGAGTAGAGGCTGAAGGAACAGAAGGGGTATCCGTCCTCCAGCCGTAGCAGTAACCATGCCGAAGACTCCAACTCCAAACTCTGGGGTAGAGTTGAAGGAGGAACTGTAACGGTGTGGACCAACAGTCGTCTGCTGAGACGGACTGTGTAACATTTGGGCCAGTACCTGTGACTTGCGTAATCTACTGACCACTCTCTCTAGGTCATGATCTGACAACCTGGATGACCTTGAAGATCGGGTCCGATGGCTCGACAGAAGAGGCGGAGACCTCGACCTCTTCCTGGAATGAGCCATGCCGACTTCTTGGAGCCGACAGCCAGAATCGGCTCCAGCGAGCGATCTCGACCAGGCTTAGGAACAGAAGCCTGGGCCTTGAAACTCTTGCTGGTTTTGATGGAGGGAGAGCCCTCCGCTTAAAGGCCCCTAAGAACCAGTTTGTTATGTCTCTCCTGCAGGACTCTCTGGCTGAAGGAGTGACAAATAACACAGGAGTCCTGCAGGTGAAGAGGGCCCAGACAATACAGGCAAGAAGTGTGACCGTCTGTCAGAGACATCTTCTGACAGGTCACACTTCTTAAAACCTGAGACCCTCTCCTTTGACATGGTGCCGAAAAACACACACACACACACCAGTCAAAATTAACTTAAATAAAATACCAAAAAGGTATTGTATAAAACCAATACACACACACCCTAACAGGGGGGGGATGGGATAGGGTTTTAAGATAGACTAACTAAAATTTAACGGAGACAGGAAATTTCTGTCAGAAAGGGTATAAACTAGAGTTAAAACTATATATATAAAGTTTTTTTTTTTTGACTAAAGGGGCTTAAACTCACAAAAGTGAACAACTTACCAGGAGCTGGCAAAAGAAGACCTCGATCTAGGTACTTACTGCCTTGCATCATGGGATATGGGGCTGCCTCGAGGCTGTAGAGCTGGGAGTTCTCGAGCTAAAGCAACCCCATCAAGCAAGAATGAAGGCGAGATTGACAACTTAACATCTGGAATTTTTGCAACATACCACCGTATCATGAATAAAGCATTACTTTATCTGAGATACAAGATTTTGGGTGGGCTTCTAGCTGAAAAGCAAACAATTAAGGTTTAAGTGACAGCTGCTCTAAGATTATGTTAATATCTCAGCATGTCTCACATTATTCCCAACAGTGACTTCTTGCTTACTTTTGCGTAGATGTTCTCTGGGATGTGTTACTGAAATTCATCAACAAGCAGGTGTCAATGGGAATGCTATGGTCTTCAAGTGGTGTAAAATTGAGTTTTCACTGAGAAGTCTAGATTGGGTCATACCAGCTCTTCTTTAGAGCATCTGTTTTGGGTTCCAATTGCTTAACCAATGATATTTAACCTATCTGTCCAATAATCCATCCTTTTTTGTCTTAGTCCCAATAGACAACTTTTTTCAGGGGCAAGCAAAGGTGGCATCCATACTTACTAGGGGAAATTTAATTATGCCACAGGGGACATTTCCTTGCTCTGTTCAATAATTGCCATAGGATATGAAGGACAGATTACTTATCTGTTTATACACTGTAAATTGCGACTTCTGTACTGCCAAGCTCAACATTAAAAAGTATAGTTGTGCAAGTCCTGCTTACCTGTAATGCTAGATATTAGAATTTTTCACCACCTCAGTGGCATATGGGTTCTGTGCCTGCCCAAATCCATACTGGCATATTTCCAGAGCTCATAATTCCTTCTGCTGAAACTCAAACAACGAATAAAAAGATGACAGAAAAAACAATAAGTTGAAAAACAAAAAGCGAAACCTAGCAAGGGTAGTCTTTTCCACTGTGTGATTCCTTAAACCTCTTGTATTAGAGGCGACATGGCATATATACAAATGACCCTTTAAGTAAAATAGGATGCTTCAGCTAAATGGCAATTCCATACGTACTTTACTTTTTTTTTCTTTCAAGTCTATTCATGGACAAATTCAGGCCAATAAAGCCAAACCACTAGCCGTGGATATGCATGTTTCAGCTTTCTTATGGCATCAACACAGCATAAGTGGAGTGTTTGGTTAACATTTGGAAACACAGGGTTGTCATACCCAGCTGATATCCATAAACCTTAGGGTGTCTGCAAAATACCCCAACAAACTAGGACAATGAATAAGAAGGTCACACAGAAAAAACAGTCAGTTAAAAAACAAAAAGAAAAATCTAGCAAGGATAGACTTTCCACTGTATGATTCTTTAAACCTCTTGTATTAGAGTCGACACGGGATATATGCAAATGATCCTTTAAGGACATCTGTAACAGGGGATTGGCTAAGCCTTACTATCAGGTGAAGCCTAATGCCCATCTCAGGAAGTCAGTTTTTCAGGCTTTTAGTGCCAAGTAAAACAACCGAGGACGACGAGGAGAAATTGCTTGAAACCAACAAATTTGCAGCCAAAACACACCAACACATATAACCAAAGCCAAGCAACCACTCAAGATTGGAAACAATTGAACTATATATAAAAATGGGGAATGATGGGTGGGTTTAGCCACCAAGACAGTATGACATTCAAACATCTACTGTTACAGGTAAGACAGACTTATGCAACTGTACATGTTAATCACTCACACTGCCTCAGTGGCAAATGTGTTGATTCCAAAGGAATACCCTACCTTGAAAGAGCATGGTTAAGGATCTAGGAGCCCCTGGAGAATGTTCCTCATACAGTCTGCACTGGAACTCAAAGAACTAGTTTGTAATGGCATGAAAAGATATGATCAGAGGACCAGGCTGATGCCTCTAGAATGCTTCTACAGTCCATTCCTTTCAGATATGCCACTAGTGAGTATAAGGCATTGGTGGAATGTACCTCAACCTTCACTGGAACATGGCTTGAGTAACAAAAAACAATAGCAGAGGACAACCAATGAGCAACTCTTTAAAGACACGTTTACCCTCTAAGCCCCAGAACAGGAAATAAACAGTTATTCAGTCAAAGTAGTACACATCCAATGTATCCAGAAATTTCCCTCCCTTGTTTTTAGGTTCCAGAAAAAAAAAAACTAGGAGATTGATGGCTTCATTTAGGGCAAATTCAGAAGCAGCTTTTTGTGTAAAAGGTAGATTAATGCATAAAACAACCCTGTCCTATTGGAAAAATCAGAAATGGTTGGCCCCTCATGACAGCTTTCAGCTTAGGAACTTGCTTTACAGATGTCAGAGCGATAAGCAAAACAATTTTCCAAGTCATGACGTTTACATCAACCTGAAAGAATTGTTCAAAAGGAAACAAGGTCAAATTTTAAAGAACAAGGTTGAAATCCCAAGGAGGAATTTACTTTCCTGAGGGTCACAAGTACAACACTTTTCATTAACTATTTAACCACAAAGAGAAAAAAGGAGGTTATCCATGGGCAGACCAGCTGAGATGGCCACAAGGTACACTTGGATAGATTCACAAGATAAGCCATAGTTAAGTAGCTCACACAAATATTTTAAAACCAGAGGGACATCTGTTATTCGTTAGGCACCAACTAGAAAAACTTTTCTACTTGTAAACGTAAGATTTTCTATTTGTAGGTTTTCTTGATTCTTTCGATACCTTCTGCACATACTCTATGGAACAAGTCTCCAAAAGGAATCAAAGTGGAGTCGTTAAGGATGCCAGCTGCAACTGCTATAAGATGGTGTCCACCAGTCATCCTTCATACTGTATGAGCAGATCCAAGTGTGAGGAGACTTGTGGTAATCTCCATGGGGCATTTCCATTAAAAGCAATTACCAACTTAGTGAAAGGGGTCACCACTAACATCTTTGGCAATTCTTTTTGAAACTTCAGAATTACATGGAGTACAAATAGAAATGGTGGAAATGCATAAAGGAGCTCTCCTGTCAAAGGGAATGAGAAATGCATTTATCCTCCATAGCTGCAAGGATGTGTCAAACAGAATTTTGACAACTGTCTTCTGAAAGGAGGCAAACAGATCTATTTGAAGATTTCATCACATTTGGACCAAATCCTGGTAGACCTATCCTGAGTTCCCATTTCTGAGGGTCTTTCCAGGATCTGCTTGGTCTGCATTCCCTTTCTTTTGCTCTGATGGGATGTAAGAGGCCTGAAACATAAAAAACGATGTACAGTTAGTTTCCAGACAATCATTGCCAACCAGCAAAGAAGGTATGACCCTGTACCTCTGTTTGGATACCACACAACTGTGGTGTCATCTGTAACCAGTAAAGGGAGATCTGGAGATAAGTGGTGAAAAACTTAAGGTCACTGCTAACATTTCTTTGATGTTTATTTGTTTTGTGTCATCTGAAGGACCCTATTCACCTTGCAGTTGAACTCCCTTGGACATTGCTCCCTATGCAAAATCTGACAAGTCTTGCAGGACAGACTAATCTTGGGTCTGGAGGGAAAAGTTTAGGCCTGCAGCGCGAGACATATGACTCCTCCAGCACTGCAAATCATGTTCAACAAATTCCAGCACTGGTACCTAGAGCTCCAATGGATGCAGATCCTGGAACTAACAATTTTTAGGTACCACTGAATCTGTCCAGTCAGATCATGAATATCATTGATGGCATGAGGCTTAAAAATTCTCTTGCAGAAGCAGCAAATTGGAGAGAAATCCTGGAACATATTCTGTTAAATCAGGACTTGGTCTATATAGAAAGACCCTTCTTTTTTTGCGTGCCTGATACACCCCCCAAAATGGTTTTGTGTGTGTGTGTGTGTGTGTGTGTGTGTGTGTGTGTGTGTGTGTGTGTGTGTGTGTAACAAACAAGACCTTTGTATGTTCAACCTGAAGCCCAGGTAAGCCAGAATAGCTGATACCTAGTATAATTATTCTAAACACATGGAAACAGACTCAGCAAAAATCAGCAAGTGATCTAACTAAGACAAAATGTGAATTCCCTAGGTCCTACAAGTAAGCAGCCATTGGAGATTGGGCTATCTATTGTACTTCTAGAGCCTAAGGGTAATGCAGAAAACTAATAACGTGAGCCCTGCACATAATATCTTGGATATTTCATGAAGTTGGGAGCAACTGGAATGTGATGAGCAACTTTCAGATCTAAAGTCACCATGATACAGTGGTCCTGACGAAGTGGTAGAACAGTCAGCATGGTGAACATTTGACTTTACTAAATACCTTTCTGAAAGTACCCAAAGAAAAACTTAACACACTGGTTTACACAATAAATGGTGCTAAAAAGATTCAAGAGTAAATCTGTTTCCATTCTGCGGCACAGAAACTGGTTCTAGAACTGTGGCATGCAACATGTTTAAGTGTACTGCAGTGAACAGAGGTGTCTGGACTGGTATGTGTGGAAAGATTCCCCTCAAGGAAGGAGGAAGTTTTCTATTCAGTGGCATGAGTATTATCTCTGAATTATTTGCACCAAATATGTCAGACTATTCAGGCCGCTGGGTTGAGCAAAAGCCTGGGGGAAGGGGAAGGGAGAAGACAGGAGAAAGGGACAGAATGCTTGAGTCTTGGCATGGTTATTCTTTAGGAAGGAAACCTGATCCTTTTTGACAAGTGAACCACCTTTTATTTGGTTTGGAAGTTATGCTGGGATTTAGTTTTTCAGCCCTTTGAAGTTGAATGCTTTGTTAGTTGATATCCTGGGAATATGAAACATTCTAGATGCAGAATGCATCAAATTTACCTGGAAAACAGCAGTACCAAACACAAATTCATAACTTAAAGGAGCATTAAAGACACTAACTCAGCAGACAAATTATGGTTATGTAACCAAATATACCTTCTATTAGTAGTATCCACACCTTCCATGACACTTCTCAAACCATGTTTTGAAAACTGAATCACACTAGAAACTCTTTCATTCATACACCACTTCTGTTCAGTAGTAAGAGATGTAGCAAAGTCATCTAAATTATAAACACATTACAAAATAAAATTCCACCTAAAGCCTTGATAATTTACTGTTCTAAAGACTAAATTACTAGACAGCCAAATTTTCCCCCACAATTCTAATCACTTCAGAAACAGCAATAATAGTCCAAAAATAAGCTGCAAAGTGTCACGGCTCATAAAAACCATGAACAAATGTTATAAGTATTTATTTTAAAAACATAAAAAATGGAATCACATTGATTAAGCGCTTTCATCTACCACATGTAGACTTCATCAGAACTTCTAATGACTTGCCAATTTTATCTAAGGATGTTGGGTTAGTAGTAGTCATGGACCTCTTTTTATAGTTAGGAGCTAGAGAAACCACAGTTGGGTCAGCTGTCAAATGAGCAAAGAGCTGCAAGTTCATAGTATACCTTGTTTTCCCTCAGCATTTTTAGGAACTGGTTCACTAGCCAAAGGGTTTTTACAATCAGTTTTTTAGTAATCTTCTAAGGCTGGTAACAGAGGAGAAACAGCCAGATCATTTGGGATTCCATCCTTGATATGATCATAAACTCTGCCAGTCTTTAGCTTAGCTCCATATTGCTTCCAGTCAAATGCATCAATAAACGTATATTGCATCTGTGGAACAGTGAACACTTGCATGGGTTTTTGAACCTGTTTACTTTCTGAAGACTCAGATTGGTTGCACTCAGTGTTCACAATTGTCTGTATCACAGCCCTCATCAAAATCTGCAGCCATAGACTGATCTCTGGAGAAGGTACCCCCATAGTCATTCCGAATATGATCAATAGTCTCTGTGTTGACTGTAAAACAGTCTTAGCCAAGGAAACCACGGGTCTATATTAAATATTCGAAAGCTTAAACGTTCAAATCACTAAAGATCGAACTTTAGTGATCAAACGCTTAAATGTTTGAATATTTTAAAAAATTTAAAAAAAAAAATAAAACAGAAAAGAAAAACTAAAGGGTGTAAGCAGGGGGGCAAGATCTCTTACACCCCCACGTGGGGGACTGCATTCCCCACACTCCCTGCTACTTAAATATACCAACTTCAAGATTGCGCTACAGTGTAGAGAATGGGAAATTTTCCATTTCTGCACTGTAGCACACTGAAGTGCGATCTCGGAGTTGGTATAGTTAAGTAGCAGGGGGTGGGGATGCAGGGGGGCTTGCCCCCCTGCTTACATTCTTTAGTTTTTCTTTTTTTAAATTTTTTAAAAATATTTGAACATTTAAGCATTCGATCACTAAAGTTCGATCTTTAGTGATTTGAACATTTAGCATTCGAATAATTAATATAGACCCGGATACCACATGGGTTCTATACATGATAATAACCTAATTGCCTGTAGTGTGGTAAGGTTTCTGTTTCCTCTTACTGTGAACTACACCGGTGGACAAAATATCTGGGGACAGAGTATTATGTCTGGCAAGGGTGGTCTTTCCCAGACCTGTCCCGCAACTAAAGGGCTAAGTTCTCCCATATCTGAACTTGGTATTGTTACAGCCCTAGAGAATGTGTCTGACCCATGTACAGTAGAGGACTGCAGGCTCACACCAGAGGGTGACCAAGAAAAAGTTAAGTGGTTTGTGTGCTGGCTTAAGCCAACAGCAGGTTAAAAAATTGCTGGCTGAGTCATGTTTTAGGTGAGTTTTTCCTTAAGTGTAACTGAATTTGATGTGGGTGGGGGAGTTGTATCAGAATCCATGAAGTAAGGTGAAAAAACACTAGCCAGAATAGTACACTTATACTATTAAGGGATGCCTAAAGGCAGAAGCAATTAAAATTATAAACTGTATTACCCCAAATAAAAATTGACCTAAACAGCATAACATATAGCAGAAAATTTTAAAATGTCCTAAGCCTTGTTCCTCAACCTGCACTGTGTAGTAAACAGCACACACAGTCACAGTACCAAGCAAAACCCGCTTTTCTAAATAACTCCAGAAAATCAAATATATGCCCTGAAATTAAAAATAAACCTTTTAAAACAGCATAATTACTTTGTTAGAAATGAAACATTTTCCTTAGAAAATGCAAATGATTTGGGGTAAAATCACATCCTAGTAATAAAAATGGCTATAGTATTAAAACTGCAGAAAACATCATAGAAGTGAAGAAATAGCAATATTTCCTGTCAGAGCTTCAAAATAAAGCAAATAAAGTGGAAAACAGGCCTGAATAAATTGTTACTCTAAATGCATAAGGCAATCACTAATGCTCAGCTGACACCACAGATCTTCAGTGTCCCAGCACAAGTCGTAACACACCATTGCAAATCCCCATAATTGGTTACAATCAGTATTAAGCATATAAATACTGGACTAAGTTAAAATTCCCAGAGGAATTAGTAACAAGTATACTAAAATAAAAAGCTAACACACACATGTATTGCTTTAAATAAAACAGAAATTAATAAAAAGTACTTAATAATAGAGAGTACATGAAGTTCCCAAGGGGATCATGTCTGAATCTGGAAGCTGTAACCCACCAATGCAAGCGCTGAGGAGATTCGTTTGTGATTCTTACAGCTGACTCTAAGACTATATAACTGACTTCCAGTGACAGGGGCTTGGCTTCCATTGGTGGGAGGGGTTTAACCAATCCTCTGTCACGGGTAGTCAGACGAGGGAATTCTGAGCTCTAGAAAGCTGCCAGAGTGAGCTTGTGCAGGCACAGAATCGATATTCCACTTAAGCAGTGTGAATGACAACCATCCATTGATCGGCAATGCCAGACACAAAGACTTTCAGCAATCTGTAGAAATATGTGGGGCTCACAGCCATTTCAGTTGGGTCAATATGTTTAACTTTACTGCTTTTCTAGTAAAGGGAATGTCCCACTATTTCACACATTAAAATGCATGTCAATTAGAAAAACAAAGAATATTTTTTCAATAAAAAACTCCAGGGAGTAAATGTTCCATTTAAGAACAGTAATACAAAAATGATACCAATGAAGGTGTAGAAAAAACAGAACCAACCAAGGCATGACAGGACCATAAAATGTAAGCCTGAATGTCAAGGCAATAATACAGAGGTAAGCGCTTTCACTATTAGCTTCTTCAGACCATATAAATCATGCCACACAATACTCTAATAACCCCAGACCAATCAGAGTTTTAACTGATTTTAAAATCTAGAGCTCTTAGTAATAAATGAAGGTTCTTGCATATGTTTTTTATATATACATGTTTAGGGGGTCAATATTACAACCACAAAAGTCCTTAACAGCAAATACGGAATAATCAACACATATTACTCGAACTGCGAATACACCTAACACCCTAAACCGCAAAATTGAAAATGTCTGTCATAGTTGTCCAACCCCACTGCGCGCTACACACTACCTACAAAACAAAATAAATAAACCACATACATACACTAACAAAAATCCTACTTCTAACCCTACACTAAATCTTACATACATTACTGTCTATACACTTACCTTAACCCGCACCCTAACCTTAAGGTCCGTAACTATCGCTCACTTACCTTACTGAGCAATACTCCAAGCCAAGTAACCAAAATCCACAACCAGCGAAGTAAGACAGCAGCAAAATAGTGTATCAGAAAAAACGTCCTTTATTTAAACAGTCCTCAAACCAAAATAACACAAGCGCTTTCACTCAGACAATTCTGAGCTTTTTCCAAGTAATGCCATCTCATTTAGCAATACGTCTTTTATATTGCGTCAGTCATGACATTCATTAAAAATACATGTTGTTAAATTAAAACATTTAAAGGAACCTTTTAAAAAAATTTTTTTTTTTTTTTTTTTAGTATAAGTATGAGTATATTAAAAACTGACTTGCGTCTAAAAATGCTTCCCAAGCTAGGAATTGAACAATAATGCATTTCATGAATTTAATAAGTTAAGTTAAAAACAAATATGTTGTCCTATTATCTATGCAACATTATTAATAATAAATATACTAAAAAGTCAATACACCCAAATTACCTAAGGCAATATATATATTTAAAATATTAAAATCTTTCCTCATGAAAATTCATTTGCATGGGTTCTGCAAATAAGCATATTATTGTTAAAAAAATGTTAATTTATTAGTCATGAACACTAACAAAATGTGGGCTAGAAAGGTGAAAATAGTGGTGAGCAATACTGCAGAAGGGCCAACCATGACTATTCGACATTTCGGATTTCGCGCTTCAGGACGATTGGTGTTTTCGCATTTCGATGTATACGTGTCGATGTTTCCATATTCGAGTAAGTGGACCTTCACGATTTTAATAGGGAACCCATTTTTATATTAATATATTTTTTATGTGTGTGTGTGTGTGTATATATATATATATATATATATATATATATATATATATATATATGTGTGTGTGTGTGTGTGTGTGTGTGTGTGTGTCTATTTATATTTGTGCATATGCTTTATTTATTGTTCTGATAAGTGTGTTTAAAGAAGTGCAGAAGTGCCTGGATTTTTATGGACAGCCCACTGATTAATGTGATTTGAACTCTGATTGGTCTGGGGTTAGTACTTGTGTGGCATGATTTATATGGTCTGAAGAAGCTAATAGCGAAAGCGCTTACCTCTGTATTATTGCCTTGACAAATCTTACATTTTATGGTCCTGTTGTGCCTGGGTTTGTTCTGTTTTTTTCTACACCTTCATTGGCATAATTTTTGCATTAAAGAATATTTTTCTTGTTATATAATGTTTGTAAGATGTGTTTTTCATTTTTATATATGAAACTGTAACATTTTCAATGGTGATTATAATGCTAACAACATGACTGGGTGTTTTTACGCTTAGCCATGTTTGCCAAGAGTGAAATTTAAACCCTGTACCTTGTGACTGTAAAGCAAACAACTTAACCATTATGGCCCCCTATACATTTTGAAATGCATTTTAAAAATGTACAATGATTTCATAGATGTTTACTGCTCATGACCACAAGGGTCTTTTTAAGCCTAGCCATGCATCCCAAATCTCTGACAAGTTCTGAAACTCTTGGTAAGTGTAAGCATGGGATGGGAGATGAACCATTTACAGGTTACCCGTGTCCATTAGAGACATAGGTGCCAAACCAGGGATACATTTCTGGTTCCCCATCCAATTATCCAAGTTGCACTTGAATTGGGTTAGGGAGGAACTCTGCTTAACATGGATGGGGAGCCTTTTCTATACACCCGGTTGTCTCTGGGATACATACCTCCCTCTCCAGCAGGTTTTATTTGTATCACAGGCAAGGTTTAAGTCTTTAGAATGTGTAATTCAGGAGCTGTTTGTTTTGTGGATATGCAGGGGGCCCATCAGAGTGGGATCTGAAAATGCCCTGTATGCCAGGCATAGATCTCCCCTCAAAAGCATGTAGGAGACAGAATACAGTGATAGGGCTTTGAGGCAGTCTGCGTAGGACATATTTCTTGTGCCCTGTATTCTTTTAGTGAGGAACTTCTGTGGACATTCCAATCATTGGATATGCCTGGTTAGGTACATAACCAAGGAGTCATTGTACTCAGTGATAGGTCAATGGGGTTGGACTATCGTTCATTACATGTAACGTTTACTTTTTTTGTTCTACAGGTTTCAGGATTATCTGACTATGGTTGAGATCTCTCAGGTCCATTATGGTATAATAGGGGCTACGATACTGGTTCCATATATATAATGCTGTATGCCATGTTGCTGGCTTAGAGAGGCCACACTTGCTTCAATATAAGGACAAAAATTGTACTAATGATTCAGTCATCCATTTTTTGACTACTTATGGCCACAATACCAATTCACTAATTCATAGTGTCAATCATCATTGGAATATTTTGTTGGCTGATTCCACATTATCTACAATTCTACCAACCAGATGCTCCTTTACTTACAAGAAAGGCAGAAATTTGGGTTCTCTTTTCAACCATTATAAACACTTTTTACCATCCAACTTGCCTTTTTCACAAACAACTATTTCAGGTGGCCGATTAGTTGGTTTCCCTTGTGGACATTGTTCCTACTGCACTAAACTCATCAAATCTACCTCTTTTAGCAGTAAAAACACCAGTCAGATTTTTGACATAGGTTTTTATGCCAACTGCCAATCTGATTGGGTTGTGTATTTTGCCACATGTCACTGTTCATCCTTTTATGTGGGAAAACCTCCCGTCTGGTCAAATTTAGAATGGGTGAATATTTTAGTGATATCAGACACCACAAACCAACGCACTCTATAAATATACTTTGGTACATCCACGTGCTTCATTTAATTTTATTATTATTGACAAAATGATTGCACATAGATCAAACAAAATGGGTTTGCATGACATAGTGAATAGAAAAGAAAAAAGTGGATCATTAAACTAGGTGGATTATTCCCTCCTGGTCTTAATGAGCACCTATAATCACTAATTATGTCACTCAATGTGTGTACTATATAAATGAGTATTGCATTTGTTCTCTTTACACTGATGAAGGCATTCTTATTCTTGCCGAAACCGGTATGATTTATACTCATTTTCTCTATATGTAGTTTATACTACATTCAAATAAAGTATCTTTGGTGCTACAGCTGCTAGATTTATTTGTTTTTTGGAATTTGTTTCCAGTCAATAGTTACTTCAACTAAGATTATGGTCTCTTTTTTTATATTTTATATTGTGTTACAGCCACTGAAGGACTTCAATTGTGGATAGATTGTTTCAAGGTCGAATATATAGTCTTACCAGGCAGATTGATTTACTGTTATTTAGCTTGAGTTGGGTAATAAAAATGTCAGTGTTTTGAATCTTTGGTGTCATTTGAGGATGTTGGACTATTCTAGGGTGTTTTTAAAAATTATTGCTACCCCGCCTCCTTTTCTATTAGTCTGTCTAACCTGATTATGCTATATCCAGGGGGGAGTATTTCATTAATACTTATTTCTGACTTCAGCTATGTTTCAGTAGCTTTAAGTATGTTGGGTTTATAGTGTGAGAGAGGGTTGTATGGAGATCATGCGTCTTATTACATATGATTTAAAACATTTATGTTTAGGAGAAATAGCTTGTGAACAGAGTTGTGTCATTTTGAAGTGGCATATTTGGTTCTGACTGTATATTGGAGCTTGGGCCAGGGTTGGTTTGGATGTCCCCACTTTTGAGCAGCTTAGTTATGGTACGCAGACACGCAGAAAAATCTAGCCTCTTTACCAGTATGTACATAGGTAGAAAATTATGACTTACTGAACTTTCAGTGTTTAAACTTGCATGTGTTTAGCAGTCAGTGTAGATATATTTCAGGAGATATGTTTGAAAAATGGGACATGTCAAGAGGACTGCTGTGGATTTGAGAGAGAGAAAAAAGGTGGATGTAACTGTGATTTTAACATTGTGATGTGTGTGAAAAGGTTGTGCAGTGTTACTCTGATTACAAAAAGTTTTGCTCTTGAAAGAAATGCAAGATATGTCATGTACTTTGTGATAGTGGGAGAAGTGCTTCTTATAGTGTAGGATTGCTAGGATATGGTGTAGTGTATGTTTAGGGTGGTTAAGGTATATTAGACAAGGCAGAGGTCTTACTAATGATAGAGGATGGAGAAGTCTAAAAATAGTTATTTGTTAACTGTGAGAAGTGAGCATGGGTTGGGAAGTATAAATGTAGGTGTTGTGGGGGTGGGTGAAAATTGGGGGTAGGTTAAGGGACAATAGTTGACTGCAAGCAAAGAGAGGGTGGAACAGAGTGAGGTCCATGCACAGAGTATTGTATTTAAGGAAAAATTATCAGTGGAGCTGCATTTAGACATAAGATGAACTTATCAAGGCACTATTACAGAGATTAATCTATCCCAGGGCAAAGTGTATTTTGTGCCAATTTTTCTGACAGTGAAGAAAATAGCAGCAGACAGTATTATCTTAGCACGTATATTGAGGTAAACTGTTTTACCACACTTGATTTAAGATTGGAGCCTCACCTGTACACAATGAAATGCAACATGGATAAACAAATACTTTAACACTGCTTATATATATATATATATATATATATATATATATATATATATATATATATATATTATAAACATATAGGGAGGTCTAAATTGTGCTTATGTAAATAAATAAAACTGTCTTTCGTAATATATCAGTATACTGAGATATTTAATTATGAGATTTGTGTGACCTGTGAGCGATAGCATATCATGTTTAGCACAGTGTAGGAAATGTGCACATTTTATGATTGTGTCATAACAGAATGAAAGAACACACTGGGAACATTATTCTAAAATAAGCAGAAATGTTTTATCCACTTACAGGATTCTGGAAGGGAGCAGGAATTTTGTTTATTTGTTTAATAATAAAAACAGATAAAAGTGGAGGTAATTTATTTAACTAACGGACAGAAGTGAATATAAATGAATAACTAGGTTATTGGCTAACAGTTCACAAAAAGCTAATGGATGCAGGGGCCTAAAACCAATATTATAAAGCTATGGTATTTAGAGATGACTGTTTTTATGTCATATGCTTAACTCTCAGCTGTTCATAATTTTGTAGGACATTCCAAATTTTAGCTCGTATTTTTGCCCTGCTCCTTGCAGAATCCAAGTTTCTATTAAATTACTGAGGATTACAGTTCGTCAATGTTAACTCTTACTTTCATAATTCTCATTATTTAGATAATATTCATTGATGTAAAATCTGTTCTGTTAGCTGCAGAAGTGTAATACTTAAAAACTGTCCCTGAATCAGGGCCTTTAGCTCACCAGAAACCTTGACATTTTGTGAGAAAGCCTGTTAGATAAAGTAAGAAGTCCAATATCTCCTACCTCAATGTTCCCTTCATCCAAAGTCATATTTGTTTCTATAGGGCACTTGGTATCCAGATCTGCACAAACTACATTTTACAGAAGTAGCTAAAAGGCTGCATTGTCTTCATCCTTCTCAGTAAAAGGAAGTCTAGGGCACCATAAATAAGGCGTTGACACTGGCTGAATGTAAATTAGTTGTAACAACGCTACCTTATGGCAGTTTAAATCATCAACTCTCTTTTTCTCCATTGTCTACACAGGGCAAAAGTGTCATCTGAAATTTCTCTCTCTATTCAATGTCACCCTCCTACCTTCGACACACATGCCTGACCGTTACAGGTCTTCTTTCACACAATCCATCCACCTCTTTGGTGGACACCCTCATTTCCTTTTTCATTCTTTCTCTCTATCCCAAATATTCACCAGATTGTTGTCTTGTTTACTGCACATGTGTGCAAGACCCCATAATCTGTTCTCTTTTAACTTTTCTGCAAATGGAGCTACTGTAGTGACTGTTCTAATATCCTTATTTCTTCATATGTCCCATACTGTCCTCCTACCACCCATCTAATGGATTTCATCCCCATCACCTCTAGCTTCCTGAACTGCTCTATCATGTCCAGGTTTATTTACCATACAGTAGTACTGGTTGCACCTCTGCTTTGTCTGCCTTACTTTTCAGCTTCTTTGACATTCTGCTGTCATACTCTACACCTGACACCATGCTAGTTAACTGCAGACCCCCTGGTTATAGTTTTGAACTTATCTTTCAAACTTCCCTTCTTCTCAACCACTCCACCCAGATATTTGAAGCTGTTAACCTGTTCTACTATTTTCCCCTCTATCTTAACTTTGTTTCTTAAAATAGAGATAATCCAGAGGGTTTGAGTAAAGTCTGGCATCTCACCTGTAACCCAGAGGGTGACAAGACTAAACAAGAAACAGAGTATAGAGGATTACACCAGATAAATCACTTTAGAAACAGATCTAGGAGACTGTCTCTCTCTGATAGCCTCCCTGTGCCTGGAATAAAGACACCTTGCTGAAGTTTCCAGTAGATTATTCAGTTAAGCAAGTAGATGGATGAATGTTCTTGTTCTAATACATTTCATTCAATCAATTATTTAAAGGCAGTTACAGACAATTGTGAGAGGTTCCATGGGAGCTGACTGGAGGAAAATCTAGGAGATGGAAAAACATGGAGCCAAAACCAACTCTTAGAGATTTAACAGCTCAGCAGCTTGTGGAACCTCATTCTTAGTTAAAAGCATAACAAACTCTTGAGCTACAACTACATAACTATATTTAAGAAAACACTTTCACCCAAGATTCATCAGTTCATCTAGCATAGTGGTTTCCAGTTTAAGAATTGAAAATGCATGCTTTTACGAGGCTATCACCAGACTTTATTAGTCTGTTTCGCAACATATGTAAAATGAGAGGCTGTGTTTGCATCAGTGGGGCTCATATTCCTGGGAGTCCAGTATGAAAGCTTCACTATAGAACTTTTTCCATTCTATCACATGTAAAATGAGAATCTGTGCCCACTTTTACAGGGCTTATTATCTCCTGACATACAATGTTAAAGGGTAATATTCTCTTGTATAACAAAAAAGGTTTACAGTGCCTGTTTATAAGAGGCTCATATATATATATATATATATATATATATATAAAACATCACCAGTATAAACAGCAACAGACTCAGACCTGAACCCTGATACACACTTACTACCGACTGGAAACCCTTCTGTATGACTAAACAGTTAATATTTGTGCCATTGGGTCCTTCAGCTTAACATGTACTAATTCTACCAAAATTTTCTGTGACTCTGCATCACTGCAGGACTTCCCAAATCAGATTTGTTGATCTAAGAATGCCCAGTTAGACTCTTTCCTCAGCTTTAGCTTTTGCAACTATCTGTCTCACTGCAAACTTCAGCTGTATCCTGATCTGAAGCCAGATGGCTCCCATCTTATTGTCTACTAGTCTGCAAATAAATTTAAACAATCATTTTCCTCTAGAACATTCATGCAGTGTGATATGAGTTTCATTCATTTATACTGCCCACAGTTGTAGATGCCCCTCTGTTCTTGAACTTTGGCACTAGTATTCTTATTCTCAGGTCATCTGGGATGTATGTTACTCTCAATACTGCTGAGTACCCTCAAGAGCCATTTACTGCTAAGTACCCTCAAGAGCCATTTATCCCCTATCTCACCCATCATTTGCTTTCCCAGACTTCATTTTCCTTAATGCTTTTCTCACTTTTTCTATGGTGGGCTCCTTCTCTATTTTCATCATAGGCTGTGTATAGGTCAGTACAGCTTCTGTGGGGTTTTCTGGATTCAGAAGCTGCTGATTGAAGTACTCTTTTCATCTGCCTTTGATGTCATGTGAACTAGTGAGCAGTTTGTTGCTGGCATCCCTTATGAAGGGTATCCATCTTCTTTAGCTTTCTGCATTTGCCTTGTATAGTTTTGTGCCATCTACTGAGACACTTTCCAGAAGCTGGGAGACCATCTCTAATGCCTCGTTCTTTGCTATTACAACTACTCTCTTAGCCTCTTCTCTTTGTTAGAAACAAATTTCCCTTCCTAGCTTGGAACATTTTTTCTATATCCCACTTTTTTTTGCACTCATCCATTCATTCTATGACTTCCTTGATTTCTACATACCGCTACCAGTTTTCTTTATGTAAATTTTCCATACCTGGCTCAGCCACATATATCTTCTGTAGTCCTCAACCATCCTGTTTTGAGGCTGTGCCATTCTTCAACTCCATCTTCAAGTGCTAAAACCTTGTGTTTTCTTTCCACTCAACTTCCAGATCTTCAGCCTGTTATCTGTTGACCTTAGAGCCTTGTCTGACCACTGCTTGCAGATGATAGTGGCAACCAGTGATTTATGCTGTGGGCCAGCTGTTTCACTGGGGATGACTTTGCAATCACCAGTTCTACCCCACTGTCCTTTCCTTACTGAAAGGAAGTCTGGCTGAGCTGAATGGTGGGCAATCTTATATATGATGTTATGACTCTCTCTCTCTAGCTGAACCATGTGGTGGTCATCTTCAAGCCATTTTCCACAAAGTCTAGAATGGCCTCTCCTTTATTGATGTAGCCCCACTCAAAGTAAGAGAATTGAGTGATTCTGAAATGTATAGAAAGTTGCAGTATGCTGGAGTATGTTTTGAAGCAATTATTGTTACTAAGTTTTTATGGTCTTCTTTCTTCTAACATAGTGCAGAGTTCATTGTCAATAGTAGGTGATCATTCACAACAGTCTGTCTCCCACCACAGGTCTCATCAGTCACCATTGCCATGCAACATTTTCACCAGAATGAGAAATGGTTAGAAACACCTGGAATCCCCTTGCCTTTGGGATAGTTCAACTGGTGGAATATCGCATCTAAACCCCTCCATGCACTATTTGCACAGTGTTATACTGTCCTTACTGAACTCAGTATATTGATATCTAACAGGAGGAATCAGCTGGGATGACAGAAATGTAACTGTAGGAAATCACAGAGTGCAAGAAATAAGAGGCAGCTATAACAGTAAAGCTAGTTGCATAACCAGTCTCCCGGTGAGAACAGAAAGGAAACGTCACGGTGAGTTAAGCCTGATGCTGGTGTCAGTACAAAAAACAAATAACCTAGTAATTATAAGTGAACTCCACTGCAGCAGGAGTAAGAGGAATGGAAGGGGGATGGTAAGGCAAGATATAATACGTATAGTATATGCAAGATAATACTCAGAGTGAATTCCGCTCCTGCAATTCACATTACAGTGTTCTACCATTTACTAATTGGTGCAGGATTTAATGCTCTCATCACTGTATCCGTTTAAAGTAATGAAGACCCAGCACTGATATGACAGCATGTTTCTGTCTGACAGAGGTACCATAGCTTTTTTTTTTTTAAATACAAGTAAAAGTAAGAGTTCAAAAAGTCACCATTTTCAAGATGCAGGTGTAATGGCTTGTTGGGACAAGATGAAACTTTTTTTTTTAACAGATCAAACGGTGTTTCATTTGCCAGTTCACAGCCACAGGGGAGGACATCCCCCTGCGATACTGGTGCTCTGGGATAAAAAGCAACCTGGGAAGCTGATGGTTTGGTAAGAGAAATGTAGGCCTGAGCTGCTGATCACAAGTCATCTACCTCAGAGGAAAGATTTGGATTATTGTAAGTCCATTCTATTACCTAGCAGATGCTAGAGGACAGCATAAGTATCCAAAGAGATGTAAATGTACGCATTGTGGAAGTGACCATATATTAACACATCATAAGCGATAGTCTGCATACTGTTGGAAAAATTCCAAATAATGTACTGTGTTCAGTTATAAAGACCTAATTTTGCCAAGACACAGTGGCAGAATAGAAGTGGATAAAATGGTGCACTGACTATCACAGACCATGCAAAAAGACAAGATCTTGCTATGTTTCTATGAAACAAAAAGCTGGAATATGACAGAAACCTACAAGTAACCTTTTTAAATTCATGTTCTTCAGAGAATACAAGTACTGCACTGTTTTGCACAATAAATATAGGATAAGGAAGACAAATGAATGCACAAAATATAAAGCTCAAGAGAAGTACAAGGGTGTGTTGTTTTTCATTGCCAATGCGTTGTGTGTTTGGAACAACTTGTTGGAAGAGGTGGCTATGTCTCCACCAGTTACAGGCCAATGTTACATGGGAGAGAGGTGAGTGCACCCAGAGATGGATATAGTGAGAAAGAAAATGAAAGTGTGAATGGAGATCTGCATTTTATCTAGACAACAAAAATATATAAGGGTGAAGTCCTTATCTGCCATCAAAAATGTTTCACTTATCACTACCACATACTTGCACTGATGTATTTTGTAGAATGCTCACACGAGGATCTGAGCAGGGACTATGATTCTAGATTAGAAAGTGGACTAATGTGCAGGTTTTCACACTTGTTGGTAAATGTGGACACTAATATCGAAGAATGAACCTATATCCCAGAGAGATGTCATTGCTATCCATGTGGGAGAACCATTAAATACAGATAGAAGGAGAAGGGGAACTGACTATGAGGAAATGTACTAGGGTCTAAGTGACAGAATTAACTTCAGATAAAATAGTGCAGAACTCATCCAGAAATTAAAAGAGAGAGGTTAAACACAGGGTTGAAAATGGGAGTGATACAGTTACAGCCAAGCAGTGTAGAACAAGTTCTAGAAGATTCAAGAAAGGGAAATACTAAAAGTGGTATTTCTAAAAGATGAGTACAAGCAAGACTTTGAAGTAGAAGTGCCTTAACTCGTTCACTCCAATGGGGATCAGGAAATTTGTGCTGTAACTTTCAATGGGGGAAGCCTAAGCCTTTTGACAGAATCAAATTACGTCCTCACATTTCAAACAAATGTCCATATCTCTTTAACCATAGGAACTATGAAAGAAATATAAATGGCAAACTCTTCAGCACAAACTATTTTTATAGAGGTAGTATTCTTTAGGTTATAGGTCTTAAAACGTATTTTGTTAAGTCACAGTAAACAGTAACTAACATTTGTAATATTTTATAAACATCTTTAAATATCTCAGCAAACACTCAAGATACAAACATACTGTCAGCATTTTACTCATCTAGCTGAGAGCTTTCATATGAGGCTAAGGAGTTTTTCTGTGTTGCTTGGTTGTTGAGATATTCAGAAAAAAGTGAAAATTATATCTATATAAACCAACGTTATAAAAACAACAGTTAATATCTATTTAGCTGCACTAGACAAAGGTTTAATATTAATGCAGTTGACTTTGCCATTGTGTGAGCTTTAACAAAATCTTTTAAAACCGTTTACATTGAGTGGTTTTGAAATTATTTATGAAATATGAACAAGCAATATTTGCCGCCTAGAGGCGTTAGTAGGCGTTAACTGCAGATGCACCTAAAGGCATCACTCGGATGCAATGAGTTAAGCCACTTTCTCCTATACAACATCAGAACCACTGCTAGTGAAGGCCTTGGCAGCTGCAGACTACATTAAGATAGGAGAGCTTTTTGAGACTGAAATGGGAGAATGCAAAGCAGCAGCAGGTGATAATACCCAATTAAAAAAAAAAATTATGGCAACAGGAAAAGGAAAATGTGTAAAATAAAGAAGACAGTTGCCATATCCAAAGGAAATATTATTGTCAACTTTAGGAAACGGACTGAAGTGCAGACAGATGTATGAGAAAGCTGGAGAAAGGGCTACAAATATAGTAAAAACGGCAAAGGCAGATCTGGAGAAGGTAGTTAGAAGAAGGAAAAAAAAGCAAGAAATTTTTCTTTCTTCATGCATATGGAAAAAATGTTGTCACAAAGCAGAAGGTAGTCAAGTATCGAAATGAGTGTAGTGAGGAAAGGATAACAGCAGACGTTCTCTGGGAATTTTTGACTTTTGACATCAGAAACAGGGAAAGAATACTGCCAGCTCTTGTGGCTGAGAATGGAAAGACATCTGATGGCAATTCTATAACAAAGTACTAGAAAGCATACTGAGGAGAAAAGGTAAAAGATTGTATTGTTAGCCATTATGATCACAGCATTCCTGGTGAGTATTCCATAGATCCACTGACAAAACTCTCCAGATTTTCTATCTATCCAGTGATGTTCTAGATAGCTTGTAGGATGTATCTAGTATGTATACAACATACCTGCTGGAACTTAACAGAAATATGTCTGATTCTTCATACCTTAACTTCAGTCACTGACATGATTCCATCAAGGGAAACTAATGTACAAAATGAAAGTACTTGGTGTAGGATAGGTTAGATGGGTGGTAATAAAAAAAGAAAGAGTAGTAGATGTGAAAAGTATGTGAAAAAGTGACGTGGTTATTAGGGCTCCAGAGGGGTTTGCTCTTGTACCAGTACTCATTGACATATTTATATGCGATATCACACAAATCAGGGAATACAATGTAAACCAAAGTATCTTTGAAAGTATGACAGAAAGGACAATAGAGGGATGAGGGAACCAGTCTTCTAAGGGATTTGACGGGAGCAGCATATTAAGTTGAGAGGTGTATTGAAAGGTTTAATTGAAGTGTAGTACAACACATGGTAAATCATGTAGGATTTAGAAATAAACAAAATAGCAGATAAACTTGGAATCAGATAAATTTCCTAGGCTGGATGATAGTGTGTTTTTTAAGAAAACATATAACAACTAAACATTAAAGATATTAATACTATTGTTCATTTGTATATTTATATGATGCTGTTTGATAATTATAATTTGTGCGTGGTGGAAATAAATTGATTTGATCAAAACCACTGAATAATAAAATGAAAACTCAAAATGTTGAAAACGGGCATTTGCCCTCTCTTCACTGTTGTGCAATCCCAGAGTTGACGTATATAATTAGCAGAGAGTGTGGGGGCACAGCCCCCTACATGCAGGGTGCAAGCAGGCTTGTCCCCCTGAATTAAATTGGCTTTCAATATTTTGAGTAGTCAACATTTTGTGATCAATATTCTGGGTTTTCAAGCAAATTAATGTATTGTGTGTGGAGCATATTTAAATCATTCTGATGAAGCAGCTTGTTTTATTTTATTCAGGATGAAAACTTTCAATCAATACAAGTTTCTTATGATGGGCAAGTGTTTCTTTTTTTCTGTGCTGAAGTTGTGTTACACTGGTACTCATATTTTGATTATTTTGGGTAATCTTAGGGAAAGCTTTGTTAGCATAAGGTGCAGGTAAAGACAAGAGGACAGAAGGGTAGAGCCATCAAGATTGATGATACAAAGTTCAAGCTAAACTGTTCCTGGAGACAATCATGGATACAAGGATGAGAAAAATGTAGATTATGAGATCACAGATTCCTTTTAGAAGGTCTAAGGTGCATACAAAGATAAGGGAACAAAAGGGATATATAAAATATGCTACCTACACAAATAGGCCAGTCACAAATGACTGCTTGTCTTTACCATCAAAACTCTAATGTACAACCACATAAAGTTAATATAGCACATATGAAATTCTCCTATAATCACTGATCATACAAGAAGGGTAACCATCCCTGTAAATGAACTTGGCCATGCTGGCTAGTTTATACTTACACATATTATACCTTAACAGTCATTGAAGAGGGAATGCTGCATCATGAAGGTCATTAAGAAGGTATAGCGGGAAGGCAAAATAAGGCAATTCTACAAAGCGGAACAATGACACAAAGCAAAACCAGTTTTACAATGGTGACAGGGAACAGTTCCTGCAGTGTACATGAGTTAGTGAGATCAAAATTAAATGGTATTGCAGAGGAGAACTGTTGCTGTCCATAAACTTTGTTGACACAACTGCCAGTGAAATGTGTGTGTTAAAATGTAGTAAAATTTAAGAGGCTTCCAACCTGTGAAATTGCTTTTCATCAAGTCATAATAAAAGTTGAACATTCTCATCATGAAGGGGAGACGGTGTATCTCATATACTCAAAATATATATATTTATTACAAACCTATATAAAACATTCATATCATTAAAGTGAAGCACAGTGTCTCATACATTCAATGTATGTGTTGTGGCTTTTAAAGCCTAAAATAATTTTAGTTTTTAACAGTAGCATATGGTAGTAGTATATTGTTTACTATCTTTTCAGACAGAGCACATATAAACCTAGCCTTCTGTTTGAACATAAATGCATTTAAAATCTGAATACATTACATGCACACTAGAGCATCAATGACTAAAGCCTCACACTAAACAGATAAAAAAATAAATAAAACCACATTAATCATATGTGCTTTCACCTGACATTGTATGGAGGTTTTAACTATTTGACTGTTGTCAGTATCTAAGAATGTGTTTTTCAAATATTGACCCAAAAGAAAAACTGGTTTGTGAAGATTAAGATGTCTGGCATTCACTGCCACTGTTTTATAGTTAAATGTTATTCATTTTATAACCACAGAACAAGGCCAGTTTAGTTTCAAGCTGTTAATCTAGCTTTTAGCTACTTTGTTAAACTGCAGGTAAACTATCCTATAAGACCAACTATATAATGTGACACACTGAAAGCAGAAATGAACAAAAAAAGTTAATGGATTAATTTATAGACTCATTCAGGTGGGGTTACATTATACAACAACATTTGAAATGTATCATTCTTGCAAACTGGTAATTAAAATTTATAACCAACATCGTGAATGGCACATAAATTTTAAATCTGTATTCCCATGTCATGCAAACAATGCAATTTAAGCTATAATTTCCCATTTACTGGCAGTCATTTGCAATTTAATATCCTTCAATGATTGTGCTATAAAGAATAAATTAACCATCCATAAGCCTGACGATGACAGCAAGCATGAAATATATTTGAATTACCTCAAAAGTGTTCATGATACCAAACATAAATAAAATATGAAAACAGCAGTGTAATGGGAAACTTCTTCAAGGTTTTTCTTTAAAGCTACAGTAAAAATCAATTTTCTTTTTCATTACATTTATTTTTGATTAGCAGTGGTTGTCATTTCCTTGCATCTCTACCTAGTATTCACACTGAACCAGCAAAAACTAAAGCCCAGGGTGTTGTTCCACTGGATTGTGGTCTCAACAGTAAGGTGGCACTGAAAAGTATAAATATTTAGGACATCTCTCTATATTTACAGCCATGTTTCCCCAAGAAATCCAAGGCCACAATCACTTAAGTTTTGAGACATTCACTGTTCTCTGCTACATGATGTCTCTCTTTAAGGGACAGATTATGTATTTGGTAAAAGTTAATCAGCATTGTAATTCTACCCCCCAAATCAATATATGAAAAATAAATTTACTTAATTTTCAGTCTGTAAAATCAGACTATTTGACATGGTAATATTTGTGGCAAAATATTTAGAATATAGTGTATTAGTACTTGAGGCATATAAAATGATATTGCTCCAGTGTTAAGAGGAAAAACAGCATAATATGAAACACACAAAACCTAACATTTCATACAATTTTACTTGTTTGCCAATTTGATTGAGTGGATTTATCTTTTCTTGAGTTGATTAGTCTCACAAGACTAATAGCTTCTTTTCGGGTAGACCTAATGTGTTACTCATACTACAAGGAGAAATTTGGCCAGGGCATTAAGGGACTTCAAAGAAAGCAGGCTGCTGCATTTCTCAACAGCAAGAGAACTTTTTTTACACTAAAACCTGACAGCTATAGCACTCCATGCAGAGTATAAACTGTAGCAATTGCTTGCTACATCTTAGCAAGCAGTTTGTTACAATATAACAGAACAAGTTGTTATTTATTTATTAACAAGAATGTAAGCAAGAAAGAGGGTTGGGACAAGATGGAGTGGGGCATGTGTATGATCAGGAATGGACTTTATTGGCTCTTCATTTGAATGAAGAGCTGAGGTAGGGTGGGGCAAAATATCAAATCACCAGCACAGGGTGCTAGCTGATGTTACATGTGCTATGCCTCCATTACATCATACATCTACTATTTCTGGGAGCCTTTGTCCCTGTGCCACTGCCAAAAAAAAGAAGTTATGTCCTTACCATAACGTTCCATGTGGAGTGTTCATCTCGCCTTGGTTATTACACATGGGTTCGGAGCCGATCCTCGGCTCCGTGCCGGCCGACTGCAAGCTCTGCATCGAGAAGAAGCTCGAGGACATCTAATACCCACAATCCCCCTCTGCCTTTACCTCAGATCTAGTTTGCAAGCAAACCAGACATAAAGCATGCACACATGCCAAACTATATACATAGAAGTACATATATACAAACATACCAAGGGTATGATAGTAACACTAATAATGCAACAGCAGAAGGAGAATACTCCAGACCAGGCACCAAATAGAACGCGTTCTTCCTAATGGTGGGAGGGTGGGAGTGTAATAACCAAGGCGAGATGAACACTCCACATGGAACGTTATGGTAAGGACATAACTTCTTTATGTGAGAGTGTTCAATCTCGCCTTTGTTCTTACACATGGGTAGCGTCCTAGCTCCATGATCCTGAGGAACTCAAGGGAGAACGTTCTTGAGCACAGTGGAACCAAAGGTTGCCCTATCCCTAGAAACCCTGTCCACTTTGTAATGAGAGATAAATGTATGTGGTTTAGCCCAAGTAGCAGCCGCACAAATAGTGTCTAGTGGTAAGCGAGCTGCGTGAGCCAAAGATGTAGAAACTGATCTGGTGGAATGTCCTTTGGGTTTTACTGATAATGTTTGATCAGAGGCCTCAAACATATGTGATACAGTCAGTTAGCCATTTAGAAAGAGTTCGTTTCGTAACTGCAAGACCCTTTCTGCTGTCAGCAAAAGCTACAAATAGTTGATCAGATTTCCTGTGATCTTTTGTTCTATCCAAATAAAATCTGAGTTGTCTATGGACATCCAGTTTGTGCAACATATACTCCAATTTATTAGAGTGGTTCTTAAAGAAGGTGGGTAATTCAATGGACTGATTAATATTACTAGAAGAGCAAACTTTGGGGAGAAAGGATGGATTAGTGCGTAGGGATACTCTGTCAGAATGAAATATTAAATAAGGATGTTTGACAGAAAGGGCCTGAAGCTCAGACACTCGTCTAGCAGATGTAATGGCCACTAGAAATAAAGTTTTCCATGACAAAAATTTCAATGTGCAACTTGAGGCTGGTACAAAGGGTGGCAACATCAATTTAGAGAGCAACAGATTCAAATTCCACGGTGATGTCGGACTTCTGACTGGTGGTCTGATATGACATCCTCTTGTGCATAGGACTTGGTACATTCTGATATGAAAAGAACCTTTTAAAAAGGCTTTACAAAGTCTATGAGCCATAATAGGCGCACCACATTCCTCTACATGATAGTTAGAAATGGCAGCTAACTGTACTCTTAAAGTAGCCGGGGAAGCTCCCTCATGAAATAGTTCAGTCAAGAACTCTAAAATCTTGTTTAACGGAGCTATAACAGGGTCCAAATGATGTGACTCTGCCCAAAAGACAAAACGTTTCCACTTACTGGTGTAAGTCTTTGTAGTGGAAACTTTATGAGAAGCTACTAAAATATCTTGAACCGCCGATGTAAGGGGAACCGACCTGGCTAGAAAGGGAAGGAGCAGCCAAGCTGCTAGATGGAGAGATTCTAGAGATGGGTGAGGAACTCCTGATGAGTGAGTCAGTAGATCTGGCTCTGGGTCCAGCATCCAAGGTCCCCGAATGCGGTGATGCAATAGAAAAAGGAACCAAATTTGACGAGGCCAGAACGGAGCAATGAGAATAATAGTCCTCTGAAGGTTGTTGGCTTTCTGTAGAAATTTTGCAATCAGGGGAAATGGAGGAAAAGCATATAGGAGACCGGGGCCAATCGTGCACCAGCGCGTCCCTGGGGACTTCCCTGGAGGGGGTAATAGGGCAAAGTAGCTCCTGCATTTGGCGTTCATTGGAGACGCAAACAGATCGCAGGTAGGCTGGCCCCATTTGCGAAAAATCCTTCTCGCAACTGACTGTTTGAGGGACCACTCGTGAGGCAACAGTATTGCCCTGCTCAGCCTGTCGGCTATGACGTTGGATGACCCCGGGATGTGCGTTGCGATCAGAAAGCGACCGGTGGACTCTGCCCATTGCCAAATTCTCATGGCCTCTGCATAGTTGGTAAGACCTGGTTCCCCCTTGCTTGTTTATGTACCAGACTACAGACATGTTGTCTGTCTGAACTGCAATGGTCCCTGGAGGAAGAAGGGGAGCAAAGTGTTGCAACGCCAAAAAACACTGCCCTCAACTCCAGAACATTGATGTGCAGATTGTACTCCAGATTGGTCCATTCGCCTTGGACTGTCTGTCCCTGAAAGATGCCCCCCCACCCTATCAGGAAGCGTCCGTGGTTATCGTCGCTGACGGTGCGGGTAGCACAAATGGTCTTCCGCTGGATAGGTTGCAAGTCTGTAACCACCACATTAGGTGTGATTTGCATGTTTTCGTTATCAATATTTCGTGAGTCAGTGGAAGTTGTTGGAATGACCATTGTGCAAACAGAAGCCATTGTAGCACTCTCATGTGCAGTCTTCCCAGTGGTATCATGAGAGAAGCTGCCCAGAGGCCCAAAACCTTCAGAACAATTTTTGCCGGGGACTTTCTGGACGACAGCAGAAGAGAAATGTTGATTTGAAGTGCTACTATTCTTTCTGTAGGAAGTTTTAGAACTAAATGGTGCGTATCTAATTCCGCTCCTATGAATAAGATATGCTGTGATGGCTGTAGTAAAGATTTTTTGAAATTTACTGAAATTCCAAGGTGTGTACAAAGTTGTAGGGTGTAATCCCTGGCCTGTATCAGTTGACGCCTGGTGGTGGCAGACAGGAGCCAGTCGTCCAGATACGGAAACACCTGGAATCCTAGGCGCCTCAGATGAGACGCTACCACTGCCATGCATTTGGTGAAGACCCTGGGGGCTGTAGTCAGACCAAAGGGCAGGGCTCGAAACTGATAGTGACTGGCTCCCAGCTGGAAGCGCAAATGATCCCTGGACGCCCTGGCCATTTTGATGTGGTAGTATGCGTCCTTCAGATCTATCGAGCACATCCAGTCGTCCTTCTGTAAGAATGGAAGGATCGATTGAAGCGTGACCATTCGGAACTTTTCCTTCTTGACAAAGGTGTTGAGATGGCTTAGGTCCAGAATCGGTCTCCAGTCCCCTGTTTTCTTTGGAACTAAAAAGAACCTTGAGTAAGTTCCGAATCCTATTTGGTCCGCTGGGACTGGTTGGATGACTCTTTTTCTAGCAGCTTTGAAATTTCTGTAGCTGCTGGCTCTCGCAGATGGGGTGGTACATCTGGGAGTTTTCTCTTTGGAATGGGTGTGGATAGAAATGGGATTTTGTAACCTCTGGTAACAACGCTTTTACCCAATTGTCTGAAGAAAGGTTTTGCCAGGCCTGAGGGTATAAAGCTAAGCGACCCTGACTGCCTCCAGAGCAGGACAGTCGGGCCTCCTCTCAGGAGTGCTGAAAGGTTTGCCAGGAGGTTATCCCTGTCACCTTGGTTTTGCGGACCCCTCTGCCGCCAGGGCGGCGTCTTCCACCTCTGCCCCCTCTGCCTCTAGAGGGGCATCACCCTGTGTGTTTGGGAAAGATCCTTGGGGTTTTGAAACCACATTTTCCCACCACGTTGCCCTTTGGGGTACGGTCTGGAAGGGGTGGAAAAACGGACTCCGACAGCAGACAGAGTCTTTCCCTCCTGTTCACACCGGGTAAGGGTCTCCTTTACTTTAGGGCCAAAAAGTGTGGCTCCATCAAATGGGGCGTTAGTAAAGGAAGACTTGAAGGCTTCCGCAAACGAACATAAGAGCATCCAGGATTGCCTACGAAGAGCAATCGCTGAAGCCGCTGCCCTACTCGATCCCTCGGCTGCGTATGATATCAGCCTCATGGACGAGTTTACAATGGACGTAAGGGTGTTGAGATGTGCTGTAACTTTCTCTGAAACAGCAGCATCTGTAGTACCCTGGAGGGTATCTCCCAACTCTTTGACTAGATCCCTCTGTAAGCGTGTAAAATGAGTTAAATAGTTCAGGGAACGTATAGAGAAAGCCGCTGAACTGAAAATGCACTTCCCGTATCTGTCCATGGTCCTAGAATCTCTGTTAGGCGGATGGACAGATGAGGAAGACTCCGACATCTCCTTTTTCGTGGCCGCTGCCACCACCATGGCGTCTACTGGAACTCCTTTGGTGAGGTAAGCCTTGTCCTGTGGTGCCGTAATGTACTTATTAGGCTTCCTAGGGACTGGTTCCACCGTGTCAGGTGTCTCCCACGCCCTTCGAGCAATCAACTCCATTAACTCATCGAAGGGCGGAGTGACCCAGGAGGAGGAAGGGCGAGCACCAAATGCCTTCAGCAAAACTGACTCATCCTCAGAAGGGGAGGGATTGCCAGTCACCTCTCTGTTTTAGGATCTCCAAGATGTCAGAAAAGGAGACATCTTCTGAAGGTGACTTAGGGGACCCTTCTGACTCATCCAAGTCAGTATCGGATGTCAAAGATTCTTGTGGAGAATCCAAGTGTCTCCTCTTACACAATCTTTTCCTAGGGACTTCTTCGTGGGGAACATCCGAAGAAGCCTCCGAGGAAGAGGGGGCACCCTCTAGGGGTGGCTGAGACACCGGTGCTCGACGCTTGGATGTAGCTGTGGGTGCAGAGGAGGATAACGGTCCTTTGTGGGGAGGAGAAGCTGTTCCTGCTGAAGTGGTTGTCTGGGTAGACAACACCTTCCTCATGAGGTCGAAGGCCCCGGGTCCCGAGTCGAGGTATCTCCCGGTTCAAGAAATGGGAAGAATCCCCGAAACAGGAACCAAAGGCACCGACCCAGAGGACGGAACCGAGTCGATCCGCCGAGGCTCCGAGGAGTGTCGGAACCGAAACATCAGTCCGACTCTCGGTCCCGGAACCAAGGATGGATCTTCGGCCCCGAGACTCCAGTACCGGATCGGATGTAGTCGAGGTGAACTGTGCCGACCGAGAAAAAGACGGTTCCGGCACCGAGGGCTCCACAATCATCAGTTCAGCTTCTTCCTGCTCCGAAGACTGGACAGGTCTCGGAGGAGGAACAGATGGAGATAGTGGCAGGCCTTCAAGTCTCGACATCAACTGAGAGGAGACTGAGATAAGCTTGGATAAGGCCGTATGCTCCATCAATTTCTGCACCACACGGTCCACATCGGTGTCGGACAGGGGCCTGGAAGAACGAGTCGAAGGAATCGAAGACGGAGCCGACCTCAACAGAGTCGGTGGAGGGAGCTCCGTCACCGGTTCCAAGACTCGAGGCTCGGAAACTGCCAACAGTTGAACACTCGGCCCCGAAGTCTGTGGAACCGGTGATCTAACTTTACTCGAAGAGCCCGGAGCCGATGACTTGGGCTCCGACGTCTTCGATTCCTTCGAGGATTTGGATGCCTGGTCTGAAGCATCCAGAGCCTCCTGGAAAGAGGGTTTCAATAAACCTCTGTCCATCAGTTTCCTGCGCCTATCTGTCATGACCCTCCCACTAAAAGAGTGACAAATAGAACAGTCCTCTTGTAAGTGGAGAGGGCCAAGGCAGTAGACACAGGAACTGTGGTTGTCCGTGACCGACATCTTTTGGCCACACTGGCAACGTTTAAATCCAGATTTCATTTTCTCAGACATTTTGTAGTAAGAGAAAAAAGTCAAGTCCAGTAATAGTCAATCCAAAGAAAAAAAGGGTCAAATCCGGTAAATATGTCAGTCCGTTTGTCAATCCAAGTAGGGGTGGTAGGCCCCGAGAAACTCTATACCAGTTAAAAGAAGTTAAACTAAGTTAACGGTACCGAGAATTTCTCTCTCTACACACACACCATACACTAAATACAGTAACAAGTAATTTTTTAACAAGTTCTCCTAAAATTTAACAAAAAGAAAGTTAAATCTTATCTGAAAATCCTCGAGCTAGCCTCCAGCGATGCGAATGCAGCAGCGGCAAACTAGATCTGGGGTAAAGGCAGAGGGGGATTGTGGGTATTAGATGTCCTCGAGCTTCTTCTCGATGCAGAGCTTGCAGTCGGCCAGCACGGAGCCGAGGATCGGCTCCGAACCCATGTGTAAGAACAAAGGCGAGATTGAACACTCTCACATTGGCAACATACTTGACCAAACATAACTGGTAAACAAAAAACAAAAATATTTATATAAACTCTAGAATAGGGCTATTGCTTTGAACTATGACTTATGCAATACACTGTGCCTTATTTTATCTGTACTTCTATATTTAAAACTGCTCAGCTATGTTGCTTTGCTTGGTATGAAGTCCTCTGTATTTTTGATGTATACTATGGCTTTAAGGTGTTCAGTTGCAGTGCCATGCACTTTAATGTACCTACATAATGTTCAAATTATATTATCTGTGATCTTGGGGTATGTATTTAGAGAATGCCCTATTTCCTATCCATATGATTGGTTGCTGGTGGACTTCACGTTTTGTTTAATAAGTGTGAACATATACATTTAGTGATTATGGGGTGTTTTTACTGTACTAATACATCTTTGTACTTGAGCATCTACAGCTTAAAGTGCAGACTCGCATCTGACAGGCAATAAACTCCTCTTTACCTGCCATAACAACAACACACTTTTCATGCAGTATATATGGTGATGCTACTATTTTGAGATGGATCTTTTTAAGATTTCTGGCTTGATGCAACTCTCACTGGCATTAATGCCATTAATCTTTTGGGTTCTGGTTCAGTATATCATTGTTCTCAGATGTCTTATTTGTGCTTATGCCTACTCTTTTTTTCTAGCTATTCCTCTCTTGGCTAACTCTTCCAATAAGTTTGAGGCTGACCTTTTTCCCTTTCAAACCTTTTTAGAGTTTTCACTGTTAATCCACCTACCAATATTCTTAACTTGTTGCCCAACCAGATTTTCTGAATTTATTCTCTTCAACATCCTCTTTGTCTCTTCTCATGTTACTGTTTAGTGTACTATATTAAGGCAATATTTTGTACTTTTTTTTTCAGTTTGGTTACTATATGACTGAGCAATTACTGGACCACACAGAGCATGTAGGTCTTCAGTGAAAATAAACTTCATCCTTTTCCCCCCACTGTAGTGTGATCTTGCAGGTGGTATATATAATCTGCAGGAGGTATGAGGGCTGCAGGGGGGCTTGCCTCCCTGCAAAAACAGTACAGTCATTATTTTACTGAAATGGTTGTCAGCCGAAAAGTGCCACATGTATGTTGTAGCAGTTGCCATTAATCATAGTGTAGTTTAAAGGGACAGATGTCTATTGCTCGAGTGTTTTTTACGCAAGTAAGAGTAATCGATAGGTTGTGTTTCAGTCTTCTAGGTTCCAATTTTGTGAACATTAGTTGTTCTGAGGTTTTGGTTTTGTATTCTCATTCTTTTCAGTTTTAGTCCTATGTTAATTCCGTAAACTGACAGACCCATATATGAATGTATGTATGTGTGCGCATGTATATTCTAAAAAATCTCATCTTCAGTATATAAACCCACAAAATTTTGCCACAAAAAGACTGACCTGACAAGATTGACAATGAAATGTGCATTCTCTAAGAATCTTGGAGCATGCAAGATCTTTTTTTTTTTTTTTTTTGCAGGGGCAAGCTCCCACTGTATCCCCATCATTACTTAATTATACCAAACATGGTATTATGTTAGTCTCTCTGCATTGGTTCATAGGTATATATGCTAGGCTACTAACCACTATGGCCTTTCTAAGTCTAGCCATGCAAACCAACCCAACTGTGTCCCTATGTATTATGGACATTTATTAGAAGGGTTTATGTTAGTAAGGAAGTTTCTAGAGGTTATGTGGGGAGTAATGATGGTTTCAGCATTACAGTCTGTCTCTGCTTTCAGAAATATGGGGGCCAGACCCAAGGTGAATTTTCTATTTTCCATCTATTGGTCAAGGTTATCCTCAAATAGTGTTAGCAACGGACATTGCTTTACATGGATAAACACCCTGTTCAAGAGCATAGGGATCCTATGAGAGACATCTGTCTTTCCAACGTGCCTTATTTATATCATAAACAAAATTGAAAACCTTGGATCTGGTGGATTGTATGCCTTTCATTTTGTAGATATGCAAAACATCCATCTGAGGTTAATCTGAGGATGCCTTGTATGCTTGGCACAGTCCACCTCTCAGTAACCTGCAGGAGACAGATTTAAGGCGATCCATATAGGACAATGTGTTTTTTATATTGTATTCTACTAGTAGGGAACATTTGTGGGTGTTTCAACTGTCAATCAGCTTTCCTGTCAACTATACAAAACTAGCAAGAAAGGTGTCAACTAAATTGAAAGTCGACATATATAACCAGACTTATTTATTTTTATCTCCTCTATTCCCTTTCATCTCTTTTCTTATTTTTCATCACAAGTGTAACATATCCTTCACTTCTCACACTGAAAGTGATCACCTTATCCATACTAATGCAACATTACTACCCCACTTAGATGACTACCTCCAGGAGAGCTGAAGTGAGGCCCACTCTGTAAGTTAGTACCCTGCCAGACATGACTATGCTTCTGTTCCAGAAGGTATTCCTCCTTCTCATCCTATTCCACTTACTTTAACAGCTTCATCGCTAAATTCCAAGTATCCCTACAATAATTATTCAGTTCAAACACTTATAACTCTACCCACTGGTTATTTTGATATAACTCACTACACAGAGGTATCAGTTACTCTAGCCTTCATTTAACCTTTCCCTTAATGCTCATTCACTTCATATCCATTACCTCATTCAATTCATTTCAACTTGTCACTTTACCCTTCTTAGACCTCCACTATCAACAAACATCTTTTGATATCATTTAAAAAAAAAAAACACCACAGCTCTTTCATGATTAGGCCTCACTGCATATTTACATTTTTCCTTATAGTTTCTACAAACTAGGGTCAATAAAATGAATTCAAGACCCCTCCCCCACAAATACAAGTAAATTGCATCCTGTTATATAATATATAGTAAAGCCCATGGTGAATTATCCACTTATTTGACCACCTTCATGTTTGGTTTGCATGGTAACACCCAGAGAATATAGGAAACTGAGAACCTTGACCAACAAGATTCCTAAATTCTACATTCTTGGAAAACAAACGAAATCATCCACAGTCGAAGAACACAGTTCTTCTAGATTTGCGATTACTGTATACCCAAGTAAGACAGACTATAAAAGAAACTGCTTAGTATGCTAAAGGTGTGTGAAGGGCATTATGAATCCATAATAATCAGTGACTACAATCATCTACCAATCTTACCTTCAGTTTTAATTTTCTATTAGGGCAAACCTTCTAGAAGCCACACATAAGATGAAGACAGTGGTAAATTTCAATTTACTCATCACTTCACACTCCATGCTACCACCATCATCTAAACAGCTTCAGGTATTAGGTACAATATTACTTACAAAGTTATATATTTACAAAGTTATTATGTTGTTATACAATCTTACTTTTCATTATTCAATTAAACTTCTGTTTTCATTATCTTAGGATGCCCACTCCATTACTGCTAGTCTTCATTTGTCACATTTCATTCACCCTTTCATTACAAATGTTCCACACAACATAAAATAATCTTAACTATAAAAACATATTTCTTATTTTTATGACTATAATATCCATACGTAAACATATCCATGCCTATTTTCCTCCTTTATATTTTCAAAGAAAATTTCTTTATACAATTTTTCCTACAATTTTTCAATTATAATACATTGCAAAAAAAAATACACATGTTCTGCTGTTTCTTCTTTACCACAATATATACAAACTCTTACACTGGTAATTTTTATAGCACATTACTCCTTACCGGCAATTTAATTACTATCCACCATAATAAATCTTGACATTCTACTTGCTTATTACATGCTCATCCTAAGGATTAACAATTTATACCACACTTTTTTCTCATTTTCTAATTCATCAATTTTTATTTTCCATACAATAATTTTTTTGAAAAAATCTCATTTCATTTAAACATATTTTTCTTTTGAAATTTTTTAATATATCCTAATGCCACTTATAATTTGTACTTTTGTAAACTTACTTTTCATCATTTATCCAAAACAAAACTTTTTACAAATTTAAAGCAGAAGCATAAGAATTTGGGTTTATTAATCCTGAACCTTCATCTTCTTTGGTCATGTATAAGACTCCTCTCTTCACTTGATTCAATCTTGAATCCCATATAAAAGAAAATTACTTGCAGTATTTCTTTTTCATACGTTATTAGCAACATACAGACACTAGCAAAATATGCAATCTTTCCCAGTATAACTAAATCAAATAAATATTTAATAAATTATTGCTTGCATGTTGTTAATAAAAAAGCTCCTTTATTTCATCTAGTTTCCTGTTCCATTGTTCTTCACTTACATTTTCACCCCAAATCTTATTTATAACACACAGTTTTCTTTCATCAAGAAAGACACTATCCTATCTTTACAATACCACACAGTTCTTTAATTTTCTCTATAAAGTCATGCTTATTATATTTAAAGATTGATGTATATAATGGGACCTCTTCAGTAGACCGACCGTTTATAAGTTCAAACCACATATGGCTGAGACCATATGTTCGAACTTGTAAAAGTCTGATCTGACTGGAGATTTCCGTACAGAGCGGAAAGGGTAGATTTCCTATTTCCACAATATAGTGCAATCTCGGAGTTGGTATATTTAAGTAAAGGGGGTGTGGAGGTGCAGGGGGGCATAGCCCTCCTGCAATAGATGTTTAGCTTTGTGTTTTTTGGTTTGATGTGGTTTTACTTCAGTGTTCGAACTTTTACGAGTTCAGACATATGGTTGTGGCAATATGTGGCTTAAACTAGTAAAAGTTCGATCTACTGAAGTAGAGCCATATATAACATATAACTTATTTCATCCAGGCTGTATCTTGCAATCAATATATCAGCAGCAGCATAAGTAAATATAACTTGAGTTTTTATCTCATTAGTAATACAAGTAGCACCTCTCATGCAAATTTACATCTATAATACATTCATAACTAATGCAAATATACTGTTCATAGGACACCCCTGACATATGCCACTGTTCATATCTAGTTCTTTACTTAACCATGCATTCACTAAAGTTCTTACCTTATTTTTATTATATGCATATCATGCATTACTTTTCTTACTAATGTTATACTCTTCCATAATTGTCCAAAAGATTTCATATTGAGCAGTAACAAAAGCTTTATTTAAAACTCTTGTTGTGATCTTGGTGTTATAAGATCTGCTTATAAAATTCTCAATTTCCCTTACTATGAATAATAAATTCATGACACCCCTTGTCCTTTTAACTATATACATTATCTTCCATAATACTTTTCATTTTACTTTCCATTCTCTTCAGAATTATTTTCATAAAAATCTTAATCTGTATTTTTCAACACTATAGGTCACCATTTTTTGCCTTCCTTTTTCCACACATTCACCACTGCATAAATACATATATATATATATATATATATATATATATATATATATATAAAACTTTCATTTAACCACTCATTCATAATTTAAGAAATATTTTTCTGTCAATCCATAAAATTCTTATAAAATTGGTATCGTATTCCATCTGATCTTGTCCAAGTACCTTATCCAATATACAAGGAAATATTCTTTTCCAATTCCTTATTTTCTTGTTCTGTCAATTTTTTAACATAACACTTTTTTATACTTTCCATCTTGAAACATTTTCTTTACTTATTAAAATATTCATAATCTGTGAGCTCTTACCTCTCTTCTATCATCTTTTATCTCTTGTTATACTACTCAAGTTGATACCTCCTTTTCAACTTCTTAATATCTTTGCTTAAATAATTCTTTAATTTTCTCTGGATTTTCATAAATTCTCCTATCAGATATTCTCCATTCTTCATTTTCAAATCCTTTAAAGCAGCCATACGCAATGTTCTATACTTTTTTTACACTTTTTACATCTGTCACTTCAAAAAACATTTTTGTATTTTTCATTTAAAGCTAGCAACCACTGAAAACACACACTATTGGAAATCTGAATACTCCATTAAAAGCATGCATAAATGTTATGTACCGACCAGAATGAGGCATCTGTGTTATCCATTTTCATTCTTCCCCAACTGATGGGTCTCAGATTCCACCTTAGAGATAACTCATCCGCTTTCACCAGACTCTTGGATACAGCTGTCAGGTACAATACCTCATCATCCTGGTATACCTCAGATTTAGTTTACTGCCCAACACTAACAAATACAACACCATATAATTACGAAAAGGCACAATAAAGACATACAGAAAGGCTGGAGCCCAAACTGGAAACAGGTGGGTTCCCCAAAGTGACATCCCTTAGGTCTGAATAGGAAGAGAGGAAAGGGGTTGGAGTGCTGGCAGTTGAGGAGGAATGAACATGGGCAACACACATGCATCATTATGATGAGTACATAACGTTTATATATGATGCCATTTTCATTCATTCCACAACTAATGGGGCAGAGTCCCTAGCTAGATGAACCTCAGGTGGTCCTCATGGAAGATATTCTGGAGTACAGTGGAACCAAATGGAGCAATATTTCTGGATAGTATATCTAACTTGTAATGAGCAATAACAGTATTAGCATCAGACCAAGTGTCAGATGCAGAAACATCTATGGATGCTCTTAACCAGAAAGTAGAGTAAATGACTATGGACCTCACAAAATGTGCTTTGGGAGGCTTAAGAAAATATAAACCTCTTTCTTTATAAACAAAGGATATGTATGTCCCTCAACCATTTAGCCAGGGTCACTTTAGACACTGTTTTACCAAATTTGTTCTCATAGAAGGATACAAATAATTTATCAGCTTTCCTGAAATCTTGGGTTCTGTGCAGATAAAATCTAAGCTGCTAATGTACATCCACAAAGGCAGCAGCATGTATTCTCCTTTCATAAGGAACACAGGTAAATTGATGACCTGATTTATATCAGATTCAGAAGCCACCTAAGGTTAACAAAAAAAAAAAAAGATGGGTTCTTGCATAATAAACCCTATCCTCATCGAAGGTCAATTATGTAGATCCTGTGGAGAGGGCTTGGAGTTCAGATACTTGTCATGATAACCAGAAAAAACTGTTTGCAAGGACAAGAACTTTAGATCAATCTTAGTTGAATGCAATGGAGTAAAAAATGTATAAAAGAAGAGTCAAATCCGGAAGGGGGGGGTGGATCTTTAAATGGGGTAGAGTAAAAAGGTACCCTTAATGAAGATCTTGCACATTTTCAAAGAAGCCAAAAAGGAATGGTTCTCACCTGAGTGAAGATTAGAAATGACTGCTAAACAATTTTAATAGCAGAATAACTCACCCCATTGTTAGAAATGGGAGCTAGACAGTTGAGAACTGCTCAGACTGGCTTCACTTTATTTATGAAGAAGTTGAACAAAATCTTTTCCATTTAGTTTTGTAAATTTCCTAGCAGAAAACTTTAGAGGATAAAAGAATGTGTCAGACTGGGCAGGAAAGCATTGACTGTCTAGCCATCACTGGAACCAAATAAAACATGCAATCAACTTGAAGCCACTGATGGCCAGGTGTTTTATCCCTGTTGGATGAAATAGAAAGTCTGGGCTTGGGTCCAGTATCCAAGCTGGATACTAAAGATGAGGCCACAGGAAGGGCAACCAAACTTGATGAGGCTAAAAAGGCACAATAAGGATGACTGTGCTCTTTGCCCAGGATGTTTTCTTTAGAAATTTGGGGATGAGGGGTAGTGGATGGTAAGCATAAGAGAGATCAGACAGCCAGTTGTGAACTACACCATTTCTCGATGACTCCCACTGTGAAGAGACCAGGGTGAAGAACTTACTGCACTTCAGGGGAGAACAAGAAATTCACAGCATGGCTGGCCTCATCAAAAGAAGATTCTTTTGACCACACTGAGACACCACTCCTGATGCATCAAACTGGACCTGCTTAGTTTGTCTACAAGAATGTTGATTTTGCCCAGTATGCGCACTGCCATAATAAGGAGGAACTCACGAGCTAGATGTGCAAGTCTTATGAAAGCAGCTGAGTTGGCTCTTAAACCCATCAGTTGAGGGATGAATGAAAATGGCAGTATCAGATTTGTTTTCCCTTTTCATCCCATAACTTCTAATTTATTCTTTGTATTCCTTTTTCCAGTCTGATATACTCCTTATTTTCTTGTAATTATATCCATATGGCTGAGTCATTTAAAAAGCCTGTTACAAGTATTTCTCCCTTAGCTATTTTTAAAGCTTGTGATACAATAAAATCTATTTCTGTTGTTTATATATATATATATATATATATATATATATATATATATATATATATATAGATATATATATGGGGTCCCCTACAGATGCTTTTGGAAGTTCGAACTTTCTGAACGGACAGCTCCCTATAGCACAGAATTGGAACATTTCCATTCTCTGCACTGTAGTGCAATCTCAGAGTTGGTATATTTAAATAGCAGGGAGTGTGGGGATGCAGGAGAGCTTGCCCCCCTTCTAGCAATGTGTAGGTAGTTTTTTTTTTTTACATTTTCAAAATTTCAAAAGTTGAACATAAGGTCTCGGTCATATGGTTTTCAGCTTTATGAAATTTCGATCATGTATAGTAGACCCATATATATATATATATATATATATATATATATATATATATATATATATATATATATATATTACACACATACACATCAATTGTATGCCCACAAATTCCAAATCTTTAAAATGGCCACATTTTATAACTTTAAAAAATGTATTTCCTCCCTTCTTTTCTCTACTCAAGTCACAATTAAAATCTCATGTCAGTAATATATTCATATAAACTGCTATGCAATCCAAAACTATATGTAATATATGTTCCCTTTCTTTACTTTGAGAGACATACAATAATATAATTCTTTATACTTGATTATGCCACTTGAAATCTACAATAGTTAATCTTTCCATCATTGCCAATATTATGTTAAATACTTTCTCTTTCAGCTAAGTACAACTGTGCCCGAGTATATTTCCTTTCCTATGTTCCGTAGTGTATCTTCTCCCAAAAGTTTGTTTCTAATTTCTCATCTTTGTGTCAAAATTTTACATCATCCAATATTATGTCAACACCCCACTTACCACACCAATTTATGATGCCTATTCTTCTATTACATTTACTGAAAGCACTCTAAAGTTGTCATCTGTATATTATAGCCAACCAGATATTGTGTAAATGTTAAGTATTTATCTCATTTGCACCATTCATTTCCTTTCTTTTTCTCTTTTACACTTATCCCTTTAAACTTTTTTTCTGTTATACTTTTGCCAACAGAATTCTTTGTATCTTTCACTCTTTTCTAATTTTATATGTTCCTTACCACATATTTCACAGCCTTCTTCTATATGACCCTACATGTCATTTTCTCTTCATAATTATTTTTACCCTGATCTTGCTTCCTTACTTCTTTTTCTTTTATTGGGACTGTTTATCATGTTCATTTACTATCCTCACTTCTGTTTTCCTCATCCTTTTTGTCTAAATTATAAGCCATCCACAAATGTCCAGTTTTGTTACATTAACATTTCAATTCACATGTTTTTTGCATTATGACCTGTTCCCCCACAAACGCACTATTTTCCATTCTCACAGTTACTTATCAAATCATCTTTTCTGCTGGGGTGGGGGCATATGTTCAGTTGTTGTCAATATTTTCCAACACATTTGTTATCGGTTACATTTATCATACTAGAGATATGAACAATTTTTTTTCTTTCTACATTTTCAGTACAAAATATTAGTCTCATACTCCAGTCCATTATTCTCAGTTATCAAATATTTTGCTGATCTCCATAACTTCTTTACAAAGTTTGGTTAACTGTCACTTTAAAGTCTCTTTTTCAACTTTGGTTTGAAATTATAGATGTAATTTCTTTTTTTGCTCCTCTAGGAAATGCTTTAACCGCATAAGAATTCCAAGGACTACAGTTCTTTTTCTTTTGATAGTCCAACAAAAATTCCCAGAACAGAACCAGTCTCAAAAATGTCACAAAATGTCTCTGAATAAGAACAAAAACTGTTACCTCTTGAGCCTTCACTCCCAATGGGACCATTAATTTATTTCAAATATTATACCTGCCCAATTTCTTTTTCTTCTGAATTCTCAACATAAGTTTCCTTTGTTGACATTTTCTTTCCAGTGTTCATCTGTCTTCAATTTCCCTTCAGTTTAACAGTTTTGGCATATTTCTTAGACTGGCAATTTTTCTCCAAAATAGCTTCGAATTCCTCTGACTGACTTTTCCCCCATAATTTCACCCCATGAACCATATTTTCCAATCTCTGGTGCACACTGCAACAATTCACCTAAATTATTGTTTTATAACCCTCCAGACTGAAAGATTGTAATAAATCCATCATTGTACTGAATGTTAGCTTCTCATGAAATAGACAAATTCTGCTGAAACAGCTACTCAGAATCTCGTAGAGCTTCAAACACTGCACTGGCATTTGCCTTTGTGCTATCCACCATCTTGCCTCTACATTGTGCTGTTCTTCCAGCTGCCACCTCACTAGGAATGGAACAAGTCTCCTGAAGAGTAGAGGTCCTTCATTTAAATAACACATTTACATTATATACAATTTCTTATTTACAATATACACATTATTCACAAAAATCTAAGTTTTTATAAACCCCTTTAATATCATACTTTTACTATAAAAACTTGCAATTTTTACATTTGACCCCCCCACTACACTTTCCACAGCAAAAATCTTAGTTTTAACATCATTGCTAAATCCCACTTTTCACTAAATTTCTTTCACTCTGATTCCTTATTATCCAAATTATAGAAAACATGTTTTTATCAATTCTATTAACATAAAATTTTATCTTGTATAGATAATATCCATAACTTAATCATATCAATTTTAAGACCATTTACATGTATCATTTTCTAAATACTTTAAATCTATAACCTTTTTTTTCATAATGATTTAGTTATTTCACTGGTTTCAAATTGATTACGATATATGACATTTCTATTATTCTTGCTTTTGTATGCCTATTTGCCTTCAGTGGTAATTTCTGTATCAACTTCCATAAAATGTTATATTTCCATTCTGCTTTAATTGCAGCCCCTCCCCCCCTTTTGCACATATCTTTCCATGGATAAATATAAACACTTTTCCATATTATAGTACCTTAACTTTCTCTCATCTTCAATTTCACTAATTTTTATTTTCCAAAGCAGAATTGTGTGGATAATTATTTATGTCTTCATCACCGGAATCTCCTTTTCTTAAAGCTCAAAAAATTTATCCATTCAGTACTATACTTAGTTTTTAAACTTCTCACCAATAAGGAATCATTATCCTTCAAACGTTTTAATACTTTATACAAGTGTAAAGAGGACGTATAGACTACATGATTTATCAGCTCCAAACCACCTTGTCTTTTTACTGAATTTAATCTTGATCTCCAAATGAATGTAAATATAACACTATAAAATACCTTTCCAAGTGTCAGTGGGATACTAAACAGACTTGCTAAATAAGCAATTCTAGTGAGTAAAAATCAAATTAATCAAATATATTTTCTCTTAATGGATAATCTAAACATCTACCAAAAGATGCACGTTTTCCATGACCTTTATTTTTCCTCCAATATAGCTCTTACTTTTCCTTTTCCAAAAGGTAATCCAAGTATATTTATCCTTATATTAACATTAATATCCCCAACATAAACTAAATCTTGACTTATCTTTTTTCACAAAAAACTTATTGTATAAATTCCTGCAAATAATTTGTCACATTAATCATTTCTTTCTGATTTCTTGTAATAAAAATATCAACATATACAATAATTTAAATATTTAAAATACATTATATAATCCATATTCCTCATCTCTCTATAAATGTGTCAAGATCACATTCATTACTAATGCAAAAATAAGGTTACTCAAAGGGCACCCTTGCCATATATCCTTTTCAAGCACAATTTCTTTTCTAAGCCAACCATCTATCTGTACATTAGTTATGTTTAACCTATAAGCTATAATACAGCTTTTAACGTGTAACTTGTGTTACAGATATTGCATATTCTCCATAGGGTGTTATGTTGAATTGAACCAAATGCTTACTTAAATCACCAACCATTAATGTTTCTTCTTATATAAAATGTCATTCATCAATTCTCTTATCACCAATAGTAAATCCTGCACTTTATCTTTTATACCAGAAATGTTTTTATTCATAATCTCACCTGACTTATTTTCCATTTTTCGCAAAATTGTCAAAGATCTAGTAGTCAATTTTAAGAAGTATAGGTCTCCAATTCTTAATTATAGTAACATCCTTTCCTTAGCTATTCATTTAACTTATAAAAAAAAAAAAAAAAATATATATATATATATATATATATATATATATAAAATGTCATATTTTTATACATCCTACACTATATTCCATCTTGACCTGCTACATATTCCAGATTTACATTTCCTAAAATACTTTCCAATTCTTCCAATTTTAATAATTTTCTTTGTCTGAAAAAAATCTACTTTCTATTCCTTAGTACATTGAATTTTCGTTCCTCAAACTTTAACATACTTCTAATCGTTCCTTAATCCTATCGTGTACTAAATGCTATACCTAATATGACCTTCATGTGTCTCATGATATTAATTTTAATATTTACTCAAATATGGTGAAATTTCCTCCTTTTTTCATTGCAAAAAAATCTCTGCTTGCACAGATACTGCATTTTCTTTTGAAGTCATATAATTCCTGTTCTTTGATAATATATCTATCTTCATTCTTTTCTAAGCTAACATAACTGCCCTTAATTGATCATAATGCATTTTCCCTCCATTTAATATCTTCAAAGCTTATATAACACCTACATGTTTGTTTAAAATAAACCACTATTCTGACCAACCTTTATAGAAAGACTTAATTTCTATATATTCCTTCCATTGAACTCCCTTTCCTATTTTTATGTAATTGGAACCATTTTTCAAAGTAATCTAGATAGCCATATGATCAAAAAAACTGTCTCTAAGACCCCTTCATATCTAATTTTCAACCCTAATGAAATTAAAAAAGTGTTTCTGTTTTATGTTCTCCTCTACTATAAGTACTCCTATTCCAAATACACACATTTTCATATAATACAATATCTTTCATTTTAACATCATAGGCTTTTTTGCTCGTTACAATTAAAATCTCCTGCCATGATTATATCCATGTTTACTCCTACATACTGAATTATATTTTTAACACCTCTTCCCTCTCTTTTGTTACATATGCATAAATCAATAAAATTCAAAATACCTGTTGCCTTACAATAACAAAAGTAATAACATTTTTGTCTCCTTATACAAAATAATTATTCCTGAACATGCGTCACTCCCCAAGTTAAAAATTACATTTCCTTCCACCACATTTCCAATTTGTCTGTCTTTTTTAAAAACCTAGCATCCTCTAATATAATGATATCACTTTCCTGCATTTTATAATATTTAAGGATGCTTATTCATTTCATATTCTTAAATCTATTAATGTTTAAAGCAAGTACTTTACACAAAATATTACATAACCTTTCCCCTTTATGTTCTTCTACAGTTTTCCTTTTTCTATCTTAAACTCACGTACAAGGATAATTTCATTTTTGACTGATTTCCATTATATATTTTACTACTTCACATTTTATTTCTATGCTCTCTAATTTCCCTGTTTCTATATCCTCACTATCTTTATTCTGTTCAATTATTATTTCCACCATATCTTGCTCTACTTCTTTTTAAATTTACATTATATCTCCAAGTCTCCTACTCTTATAACACTTCATTACTAATGAGTGCTGTATTTTCACAAGCACATTTACTTTTCTCATAATTAATCAAATGATCATCTTTCCCATAGAAAAAAAAATGTCTTTGACCAAACCCAATATTTTACCATACCTTTATCCCTTTCCACATTTATAATACTTGGAAAATGCACAATGTTATCATTCCCAATTTTCAAAACATTGCAATCCCATGTACCCATCCATAAACCTCTATTATCATAAATGTTTATAATAACATCTTTACATAAACTTAGTAAATGCTTTTAGGGTCATTTTACTTAACTTCAGTCCTGAACTAAATGTTAATTTTTTTCTTATAGTCTCTCTCTGAAATGCTTTGAATACATAGCAGTTCAAAGGAACACAGCCTTATTTTCATACTCTCCTAAAATAATTCTGTATTACTTGACAGGTCTCAACAATTATGTCACAAAATGTCTATTTATATGACTAAACACCATTTCCTCATATGCTTTTACTCTTAAAGGCATTATTTTGCCCCATACCTCGTAATTGTCCATTTCACCCTCTTTTTTAAATTTGTACCTTAAAAACCTTCTTTCTTTCTGTATTTACTGCTTTCTTCCCTCATCTCTATTTCTCCACTCTATGCTTTACAATTTCAACATAAAATGTTCTATTCCTGACCTGTAAAACATCCTGTCTCTATCTTTTCCAGTACATCTTCCCATAAAGCATTTAGTAATGCCATGAGCAAATTATCTCACACCTCTCCTGAATGGAGGGTTGAAACACATCCTTATGTATCCTCTTCATTTCTGAAGAAATTTTGTTGGAATATTTCCTCAGAGTCCATTAGCAGATTTTTCTCTGTTATTCTTGCTCTGAGAAAGCTAAAATGCTTTCTCAGCTTCATTACATTTATGGCTCTCTTTGCATTTTCACTTTCTTCCTCCATTTCTGGACACTTATCTTTTCAACAATAATGAATTTTTCTTTTACCACTGCTTTCATAACATCACTGTGCTCCAAACACTTCATCCTTGTTTCACTCTCCTCTTGGTTTTTCTAAGCCGACTCCATACTAAGAATGGAAAACAGAAGTGCTGCATTCATTCAAATCCCTGTATGAATAGTGTAAGGGAAATTCCCTGATGCCTTGGCCAAATTTTCCCTCATAGGAGAAATACTACCTTAGGTCTCTGCAGCAGAAAGGCCACTGCACTGGTTGAACTAAGCTGAACAACAAAAGAATATATGAGAGAGTTTGATTTCACTACACTGTCCATTATAGGTATGTCTTCCTTCTTCTATGCTTGTTTCCAAGTCCTCTAGGATATGTCTGTCTCTGCATATTCATATAGTATGCTCAGGAGCTCTTTCTCCCCTAACTTAGTCATCTGGATCACATCTGCCGTGGCCTCATCTGACCCTGATGGCTTCTCTGATTTTCTGTAATGATGTTCTTTCTTCTTCCATGATGGGCTCATTTACTATAGGCCATATGTAAGGGGAACAGCAGCTTTTGTGGGGTTTTTTTAATTCAGAAGCTGCTGCAAGTAATCTTTCTATTTGCCTTTAATGTCCTGTCGGCTGGTGGTACAAAATATTGAAGCAGAATGTGAATAGGTTCTCTATAAATCATTTCCAAGGCTTTTCCCCCCCAGCCTCCACTGAAAAATTAGTCACACTAAAGCTGGACATCCCATTTATCAAAACATACATACAAAAAAGTATTTATTTATTTATTTATTTATTACAGTTTGATTACCGGGGAGGTCCACTGGGCTTGTGGGCCCATTTTCAGTGGAGGCCCAGGAAGAAAAGCTCCAGAAGTTGAATTACAATAAAAAATTACAAAAAGAAATTACATAGAAAAATTACCTAAAAAAAATTCAGAGGCAATTGTATTTCAAATAACAGTTCTCAATAAAAGAATAACAAGTAACAATTTCAATAGTTCAAGAGGAAATATTGGCTTATGGTTTGAAATTAGGATGTACTAATTAGGAATCTAAGTAGAGAAGTTTAAGGAGGTTAGGTAGGAAAATGAGGTTAGCCAGGAGAGAAATGGGAGGATAACTTGGGAGGTATGGGCTTGAGAGTGCAATTGCATTTCCAGTTTTGATGGAGGTAAGAATGAAGATGGTATATGCATAAATACATGCACAGTTTGTTGTTGTGGTTTAGTCATTTAGCCCAAACTGACTCTGCCACCCTAATTTTAGCAAAGTTCACCTGTGAAGGACTGTTAGTTCACATTGCTGTAAATTCATCATTACTTTTATAATTCTGCCTTATCCGCCTTAGCCTCTGCAACTCCCTTCTTTTGCCGTTACTCTTTTTTAGATCAGTGTCTTCTCTGGTGAATCCTGTCTTCACATTGTGACCAATGTAACTGATTTTTAATTTCACTATCAGGCCTTCAAGTGCACTGTAGAGTTATTTCCTATACTACTGACCAATTTGATCCTGCTGCTAGTCTTGGAATTAAATTAAGCACCAAAGTTAGAAAACATCGACTTTCCAGGGAAACTACTTACTTGTAAGTTTAACTCTCATAACTGTGTATTACAAGGGAGAAAAATAACTGACTAAACTGACCTTTGCTATCAAAGTAATATCTTTGCTTTTTAAAATATCCAAATTTACTTAGCTTTCTTTCCAGAAAACAAACGGCTTTTAATACTGGTATTGTAATCACCATCTGTGGAGATGAATGAGAGCAGGAAAATAAAATCTTTCACTTCCTTCACTTCTTCCCAACCCATGTGCAAATAATTAACAGGGCTAGATGACCATTTCGGCTTCAAATAATAAAACAGCTTTTGAGCATTTTACATTTGGTAACGGGCTCTTCAGCTCTTCCCCACTTTCTGCTGTCAGACTGGTATCATTTCCATACCTGAGATGAAGCTCCCTCAACAGTTTTGATTCCAGCATCCAATGTATCTAACCAATCATTTTTGGAGGATATAAAATAAATGTATGCATATAAACCTAAATTGAAATCCGTATTAAAATGCTGACATTCTTTTTCAGCTCCACCTATTTCCTTTACTTCCTGATGTGCTAGAAACTGGAGGATTGTGCTTTCATTCCACTCAATTTGCAGACCTTCAGTCTAGTCTGTTATTGACCTTTAACTACTGTTTGCAGCCATATCTCTCACCCACTAAGCACAAGAAATCTGGACAAAGCCTGTAATAATGGGAGGAAAAAGACTGAAATATAGGGACAAACTTTAAATATTGCTGTTATAAACTTAGAGCATTGCTAGTATATATATATATATATATATATATATATCTCAACATGCATTTTTAAAGGAAATTAAATCTATAACTCAACTATATGTCATTAGATACAACAACAAGCACCAAACGATGAAAAGCAAAAAACAACCAAGAAGTAATCCACAAATCTAGAAAGAACACACTTTATTCATCTGGCGTCTCTGCCATGGCCTTCAAGGAGTAAAGAACTTGGAAAACATCCACATTATATATACTAACAAATAATCAATTAAACAATTAATTAATTAACTACAATCAAAAAATTAAAATCACAAAACAATTAAATTAATACCCTCCAGTTCGTATCTTCATTGAAACCCTGAGGGTACAAAATGCCAAACTTTAAATTATAAATAGCCTCTTTAAATAATAAATATTGTTTAACATTATGAGCATCTAAACAAGACACATTTATTTTTAACCCCATTTTTACCATCATAATTTTTTTTAAAATGCAAAGTCACAGAACTTTCTATTTTATTATTGACAATATCTGTGGCATGTTCCATTAATCTGACTTTAAATGCCCTTTTAGTTTCACCAATATAAAATTTGTTGCATGGGCATTTGAGTGCATAAATAACACCTTCAGAATTACAAGTAAAATGATTCCATGTATTGAAAATAACATTATTTATATAAGAAAAACTCCTAACTATAAATTTACATGCCTTACATTTGCCACACTTAAAAGTCTCACTGGACAATATACTACATTCTAAACTCATGGAGGGCAAAGAAAATTTGCTTCTCACCAAAACATTTTGAATATTCTTACCTCTTCTATAAGAAAACACTAACCTCACATTTAACCACAAGGACACATTGCTAAGGGTAATAAAATATTCCCAATAATATTTAACCAATATGACCATTTCAGCACTGAAACATCCATAAGTAGTAACAAAATACAAAATGTCACATTGCTTATTGGTTTCAAAACTAGACTCAGTAGTACACATTTTGTAAATATTGTCCCTTGTTTTCCTACAATTATTATCAAAAAACTTTTTACAACTTATTTTACCAATTCATTACTGTAACCTCTCTGTTTAAACATCCCCACAGTTATATCCAATTCTTTCTTAAAGGCACGTTCATTATTACATAATCTAGAAATCCTCAATATTTCACCAAAGGGCAAATCCTCTAGTGTATGAGGAGGATGACAACTGTCACCATGTACATATTGTGTGCCTTCATCAAATCTTCTATTAACTGATGTTTCCAAACTATTACCATCTTTAATATTCAATACAATATCCAAAAAAGAAATACTTGTACCCATCTTAAAACCATCAAATTCCAATAAAAATCTATTTATATGTAATTCTGAAATAAAATTCTCAACTAAAGCCTCACCATCCTGTATCAAAAAAATTAAATCATCTATAAACCTGTAATATCTAATGACATTTATGAAAAAAATAATTTCTATACAAATATTCAGACTCAAAAAGGCCCATAGCTAAATTTGCATACATGGGGGCAAAAACTGCCCCCATGGTTGTCCCTTGTTTTTGTCTGTATAAACTGTTATTAAATTCAAAAAAAAATATGTATTAAACAGAAATTAATGAGTTCTATAATATATTCAGTAACTGGATAGTCACCTAGCAAAAACTTTACAGCCTCAATACCGAACTCATGACTGATATTCATATAGAGGCTTTTAACATCAAGAGTTACCCAATACATACGCTCATTCCACTCAACATTCTTAATTTTGTCTAAAAAATCAAAAACATCACAAATCTAAGAAGGCAAGGTTTTAACTATAGGTAACAAGAAGCTATGTAAGAAAAGACCTATATTATGTAAAAAATAGTTGCACCCTGAAACAATCCCGGGGGGTTGTTCTAAGCTTTTGTGTATCTTGGGAAGGTAGTAAAATAAAGCCATTCTACAACCTTCTACATTGAATTTCTTCTTAATATCCGTTCCAGAAAAATAGCCTAACCTTTCACCCTTAAGTAATTCAATGTATTCAGATACCGAGTCCCTATACACAATAAAATCTGTCTTTTCATAAACATTATGATCATTTAGATGTTCTTCACACATTTTAAGATATTGTGAATAGTGCATAATAAACAAGCTTGTTTCCTTTATCTGATGGTTTAAATACAATTTCCCTCATTTTACTTCACATCTTTAAGGCTTTCCATTCTTTCTGGGATAAATTGTAATAAACATCAGACTTACATTTCATAAACTTAGTATATGCACATTCAAAAGAAACATTCAACAAGCTGGATAAGTGCACAACATCATTATTCAAAACAGGAGGCATAAAATGACTGTTTTGCCTAATACATTCAGTATCCAACTTGCAATATGCATTATATATATTGTCCTAATTACACATATGGAAGCTGTCCGCAGAAGAATTAAAATTATCCATAGATGAAAATACGTTCATATTATGAAAAAAACTTTTTAAATGAAGTTTCCTACCAAACCTAAAAACATCACATTTAATGTCATGTAAATGTGAAATAACTGTGGGAATGAATTTAAGTCCATGATTTAAAACTGAAATTTTAAGGTCAGGAAATGAATGTCCGGATAAATTAATCACATAATTCTACAAAGAGGGTAAAGAAAAGTGGTCACCATTTACCTCTTTTATAACCCCCTTGTGGATACTGTTCTCCCTGCACTGGTACCTAGGCTTCTCATTGGCGTTTCCTCCCCCGTTTACCTCCTCGGGAGTTAGTGGATTCATAAAGAAAAGTCTGTTGGAGCCCTATGTTTGGGGACTTCAATCCTTAGCAACTTACAAAAGCACAACAGATTTTATGAGGAATAGGCCAAAAGTATGACATGATAATTTGGAAATTCTGCAAAAGTCTGGATAACTGAAAGGTATGCTCACAGTTGAATGTCACTGCCAGTGGTTTGTGTGCACTGACCATTTCAATGGGGATGATGCTACAGTGCCCTTTAGCTACTAATCTACCTGAGTTGCACACTGACCACACTTTTAAGAGGATCTTGTGACTGTGACTCTTGCTAAACCAGGTACTGGCCACCATTGAACTATTTGATAGAAGTCGAGAATGGTCTCTACTTCTCTACTACTGCTGCCATACTTACGTGGACCCAGTCAGTGATCATATCCTGTTCTGCCTGTTCTAATGTAAACAGTTTCCATGTTATCAACTCAAACACACTTTGTCAAATTTTATCTGGGGGGTCCTGCAACTTCTGGATGAATTGCCTCATCTCCTTTAATCATAGACAAGATTATGAAAACTATCCTATCTTTAAACTAGAATCTAACTTCCATAAATCTGCAGGTGATACCAGTGACATCCCTCACTGTCTTCTGAATATTTTCTCCTACAATTCCTACACAATTGTTAGTTTATCCCCCACTTCCCAGAGTTCCATCTTGTCTCCTGGATACATAGGTTATCACTCTCTCCCTTACCATTATGTTATCCACTTCCAAGTATGGCCAGTTTTTACTCAGTTACAGCCATGATAACCCAGATGGGGCAGCTTGACATTAATTGGCCAGTTTCTTCTTTGACACAGCTAATGGATGTTATGTTTGGCAAAGACTGGACATTAGACACATACAGATACCTCCACCCATTTCCAAGGGTCCCTGTTATTGTTCAGTCTTGGGCGGATCCTCAAACCATTTTGCAAAAGCAAACACCATTCCCCTTTGCAGCAATCATGACTTAATCACATAGATTTTTTACACTAAGAGTGACTATCCTTGATGCAAGATGCAGACCATGATCCATTCTATCTATAGGATATTGTGCACCACAAATAAAGTCTATAGACATTGGTTTACTCAAGTGCAGCCCCAGTAGGCCCCAGTAAGAGTCTGTGCTGCTGTTTATGTCTCCATTTTGGGTGTATGCTTTGCATACCACTCAAGTCCACTGACGGGGATGTTTTTTTTTTTTTTTTTTTTTTAATACAAGGGTGGCACAGTGGTGCAACAGTTAGCATTGTCATCACACAACAAGAGGTTCTCCAGTTCAATTCTTGACTGGGGGGCCTTCTGTGCTGAATCTGCATGCCCTCTCTGAATTTGCATGGGTCTCCTCCGGGTAATCTGTTTTTCTCTCACATTCTAGAGACATGCGTCTGGAGCATTTCTCCCAGGGCCTCCATTATGGGTTCTGTCCCAGTCTGACTTTCCTGATAAACAAATGTTACATAAAAATAAACATACATCTTTATTGAATCACTTATGACATGGGCAATCATACATTTATAAAAATGAAAATAAACCATATCGGCATTTTCAGATGCAAATATTATACATGAATTGTAATGTATACAGTCAATTTCAGTCAAACATTGCATAGCTCATAAAATTCCTGGCTTTTCTTAAACCTCATTCCTCCTCCAAAAACATTATTCTGCATGTATTTTCCCCACAATTCTCATTTATTTGTAATTTGCTCCTTCCCTTTTCTGTAGATTGCATTTCCAGTTCTTTTATCTCTGCTATTATATTCATGTCTTCTAGTACAGTTGGGTTTAGACTTGGATTTCCATTTTCTATTAATTGATTTTTGGCAAACACTATGTCTAAGCAATTCCACTTTTGTATTACAGCTCAAAAAATTACATTAGTCACACCAATTTGCTCACAGAGTATTTCTGGCAGAACACTCTGTGGAGAATTTTTGAAGTATGCCATCTCATTATAATCCCCAAAAATATGTTCCCAATGATCTCTCTCTCTCTCTGCCATCATGCCTGCAACATTTGCAATCTACCCAAGAAAAAATTATTTGGAGTCTGCCTGGGGTGTAAAGGTAATTATGCAAACACGTATAAGCAAAGATTCTAAATTTTGTAGACTTTTTTGCATATATGAGGGCAATACATATATCCTTCTATGGTTTCTGTGTGAATTGCTTATCCAGTGTCTCTTCCCAAATCTTTCTAATCTTGTCTGATTGATTTCTATAGTTATCATGCAATACTTTATATGCCCTACTAATTAGCCTATTTTGTAACAGCAGCTTCTGTTCTAGGTGTTATTAAATTTCTACCAGTATTAATCTTTTGCTTAGGATCCCTTATTTCTTTCTATTTGCCTATACTCTATTAGCCCTTGATGGGGAAGGCAGTCTCCAGCCTGTAGTCAAACGGAATCCTTGGCCTCATTCCATTCTATTACATTTTCCTCTGAAATTGCTCCCAATAACTTGGGTCCTTTGCCAGTTTTAATAAATTCCAGCCCCCTTTTGCCTATTCTCTGTACCCCTAAATGCAGTCATCACAGAACATATTTGTTTGGTTACATAGTTTACAGCTATTGCCTTTGTATTATCTTAATTAATTTTGTATCTAAAGATGATGTAAAACTGTCTCAATGTTCCACAACAGTGAAATATCATTTTCTGGTTTTATTAGGTATAAAATATTATCTACAAATAAAGCCATCTTTTCTTGATTACCATATCAATTAAGTCCTTCAACTTCCGAGTCCCTCATTTTCTTTGCAAATGGTTCTAAATATAAAACTAAATAAACAGGAAAGAGGACATCACTGCCTGGTTCCTCTGCTAGAAAACAGAACTTAGTGTAGACCACCCACTTTAATTTTCACCTCCAATCTCTCATATATCTTCCTAATCCACCTTATAATTTTATCAGGGAATGCAAAGTATTCCTTTGCCGTACGCAAAATCACATCTTACTCTGTCATAGGCTTTCATTACATCAAGACCCACCAACAATAGTAATATTTTTTTACATTCTGCATCCCTTTAGATCACTGTTCCATAAATGTTGCCAAATGTTTCCCTCTCCTCCAAAAAAAAATAAATAAATAAATATAAACAAAAAAAAACACACTGATCCATATCTACCATTTTCAGTATCACCTTTGCTCTTTTTAGTTATCTTAGACAAACACCTTATAATCATGATTTAGATAAACATGAGCCTATATGAAGCTGGATCTGATAGGTCTTTACCATCTTTAGGTATTGCAGCTACCTTCTTCTAGGATGTTGTTGCTTCTCTTTTTAAATGTTGTTGTGTCTTTCGGCTTTTCCTGGATAGGGGTTGCCACAGTGGAACTCCGGTCTGCTAATGATTGGCAGTAGATTTTTACATGCCGAGTTGCCAGCCCTGATGCACAACCTTCAACGAAGGTACGCCCATTCACGCATGTCTCCACACAGAAGACGCTCTAGCGGAGAATTGAAGAGGACAATGTCTTACTGTGTGGAGACAAAGCTACCGCAGCACCACCACCGCTACATCCGTAAACATAACCTTTCAGATTTGTATAACTTTCTTCCCTCATAACTTCCAAACTTCCGCATAAGTACCATCTATTCCTGGAGACTCTACTGTAGATTAGCTATAGATAACCATTTTTTTTATCTCATCTCCTCCTGTCTTAACGGTTAGATAACTGAACCTCATCTACCTCTACCCTTGGCATATTTAGTTCCATAAACATTTCCATTTACACTTATTCTTGATTTGCACATTTCTTTCCTTTATACAGATTTTTGTTAAATCTCTCAAGTAATACCTCTACAGGATCTCTGTTTATTTTTCTTGTTAAATGCTCCCTAAGCTTGGCAACAACTCTTTCTATTTTGTTTCAAGAACCGTTGTGCTAAAAGCTTTTGGGCTCTGGCATTATCAAAAAATAAAAAGAGTTGCTTAACAGCAATCTTTCAAAACTCATGCATATTGAGTTAGCCGTTACTTTCTCTTTAGAACTCTGCAATGGTGCCTTATGTTTTTCTGTGAGATCCCCCCTCTTATTCAATACTTTAAGCTTTGTCAGTCCATCTAAAAAATTCTTACTTCTTAAACATCTCATTTTCTTTTATTACTGCACTATTTTTAAACTCCACAGCAATTTTCTACCACTCCCTAGCTATATTTTCAGAAGAAATTTCTATCTTCCCTAATAATTCCTGAATAGGTTCCACTACCCATTCCTTAAATTCCTTTCTAAACAGGTGGAGAAGCACGGCTGTCTAATTTATTTCATTACTCTGAATATTTATTTTAGTTATTATTGGAGCATGATCTGAAATAGTTATTGGATGCATATCAAAACTTTCAATTAAATGCAGATGTTCCTGTGAAATATAATTTGTCTCACCTAGCCAAGTTTCTGTACCTAAAACAATAACATGCAAATCCTCGCCAAACTTCTACTACTAAATTCATAGCTTCCATACCAAATATTTTCATAAATTCTTCAAAAATCTACCCTCTTCTGTTATACTTTCCCTTCTTGGCCTAGCAAATATATCCCCACTTTTGCAATTCAAATTCCAGTCCCCACTTCTAATATTCACTGCTGAAAGTTGATTATTTCTATGAATTTTCTTAAGCTCCATTAAAACAGTTTTAGGCAGAATATAAATATATCCCATCATAATCCTACTCCCTTGCCAGTAGACCCATAAAAGAAAGATAATGGTATTTTTGCAGTATTAACTCTATCATTACAGGAGCTCCTCTGCAGTATAAATACTTTCTTTTTCCTTTGTCACAGATATTCCATTGCATAACCATCCTGAAATTTAGAATGTGCAGTTCTTTCCAGATTTGTCTCCTCTTGCATATCTATTTGCACTTTGCATTTTAAGGTAGCTCACTACTTTTTCATTTTATACACATCTGAGACCATTCACATTTAAAGAAAATATGGAAGTTGTTGTCATTATGAGAAGTTAATTCCACCTCTTATGTACAAACAGCTTTTTTGTTAAATGTTTAGTTTCAGTTTTTTTTGTTACATGCATACACTACCATTTGTTAGGTTAAGTTGTTTCTTCTCATATCCATTTGGACCTCACTCCTTACAAGACTTTTTGTTTTAATGGAATGCCTCAAAAAATTAAATAAATAATGCAAACACACAAAACTATGTACATTTTCAAATAATGAAGTTTAACTTTCCTAATAAGGACAATTGTTTCAGATTTACAGCCATGCTTGTAGGCTTGAATTAACCTATAATGAAGGTTATTTTTATTTTAATTTTTAAGGTTATCCATGCTAAGATGCAAGGTATAGTCTGTGCTTCTAACACTAAATACAGTCTGGTTTTGTCTTAGTTTATTCCTCTCCCAGATGTAGAAACTGGCTTGAATGCTTTCAGAAAACATCAGCTTCTAGCCATTGAAAGATAGAAGTATTCTGTTTTTAGTGCCCTTTTCAACTTGTCTACATAGAAACATATGAACCAGATGCACAGCTGTCTTCCGCTACAAACTTTCCATGTTACAATCAGAACATTTGTTTACTAGAGGAACACATATTCAGACTGCTTTTATTTAGTTCCTTCCCCTAAAACTTGTCATTAGATCAATTCAAGGACCTTAATCCAGTCATTCCCCTATGAAAAATTAAGAAAACAAGCATACCAGTTTTCTTCTTTTTTTCCTTACAGTGCCTATATTTTCTAAAACTGAACAAGAATGAATGAAAAATAGAGGAACCTATTTACTTTAGTATCCCTATTACACACAAAAATAACCAAAAAAAGGTTTACTTTATAGCATGTAGTACATGTCATGTTTTATAAAAAATACCATTAAGAACAAAATTTGTTTTATTTAAAGTTCTCTTTCCTTCCTCTTCCCCTTTCCTTAATATTCTTTCAAACATTAATGACATGTCGCAGGGCAAACAAATTCAAAAACTCCAATATTTCCAGGATTTCTTGTTCTTCCATATTTCACAGATGTAATTGTTTTTAATCCAACATTTTTTCATTAATCTCAGAGTTGCTGGTTTTCTTCCTTTTGAACTTCTCCCAAATTCATTCTCTAGTTCATTTCCAACATACTCCTAGTCAATTCAAATGATTTCTTTTCCACCTCTCATGTATATTTATTTGGCACAATGTAAACTGTTTCACTGGCATAATCTCTATATGAGCTTTATTATCATAGGTTGATAGGTGTGTACTAGGCTAATGGCCCTGGAGCCTTTACAAACCTAGTCCATATAAGTGTCCTGGCATCTTGCCACCCAATTTTAGTTCCCACTGCCTCTATCAAGTAGAAACACTAGAGTGATCCCCAGGGTGAACTTTCTATTTCCCATCCACTCATCAAGATTTCTTTTGAAAGAATGAAGAGGACCAGTGAAGTGCTCTGCTTGACATGTATGGGAAGTCTATTCCAGAGGATTGGCAGTCTCTGGGTTATGAATCTTGCCCCTCCAGCATGTTCTGTTGATTGTGGTAATGAGGTTGAGGTCTCTGGAGCGTGTGTTGGAGGGATTGTGATTTCTTTAGATGTAGCATTTCTAACAGAGGTGAGTCAGACATGGCTTTGTAAGTCAAGCAGAAATCGCCTCTTAGTAGACGATACGAGACAGAGAATAGCTGGAGTTTTTATAGTCTGTCCATGTAGGACATGTGTTTAAGGCCTAGGATCCTCTTTGTTAGGTACTTTTGAGGCCTTTCCATTTGTTGCATACGTCTTTTAAGGAACATGCCAAATGGGGCATTATACTCTACTGGGCTAATGATGGTAGAGTAGAGAGAGAGGATGACCTATTTCTTCCTGGATGCAAAACCCTTGGTAATGAGATTTGCCACATAGAAAGACTTTCTGAGCACAGTGGCAATGTGGAGGTCGAAGCTGAATTTGCCGTCAACCTGTGTTCCCAGATCTCTTATAATGCCTTCAGTGTTCAGTGGACTCCCCATCAATGTGGTAATTAGTGGGAACCAAGTTTTTCCCAAAGGGGATGATGACACATTTTTCAGCATTGTGCTTAAGGCCATGGCTTTTGACACCAGTCATTGGTCTCAGTGAGGCCTTTATGTAGGATGTCTACATCACTTGGGGAGGTACTAATGGCTCCCACCTAGCAGTCGTCTGCAAACTTGGTCAGCCAGAGTCCCTCTGTGGTGGCCTGGACTTTTGAGTAGTAGATGCCAAACAGGAGAGGACCCAGGACTGATCTCTGTGGGACTCCACTCATGACTGGTCAGCAGTCTGACTTGGAGTCTGCTACTTTTACACTGTGGGTTCTATCTGTGAGCCATTTTGCAACCACCTAGTGATACAGGGGTCGATGCCTAGTTTGGTGAGTTTATCAATAATTCCTAAGTAGGGAATGGTATCAAAGGCCTTGGCCAGATCGAGGTAGGCAGTATGAACTGCCTTGCCTTCATCCACAGCTCTGGTGACTCACTCAAAGAAGTCAGCCATGTTGAGCAGGCATAATCTACCTTTCACAAAACCAAATTGAGTGGGATCTAGAGTTTGGAGATTGCCTATAACCTTGTTAATTAGGTTCATGATGATGAACTCCATAGGCTTACATATCAGACGCATCAGGCTAATGGGGCAATAATTCCCAAGGTCTGTAGTCACACCTCCCCTTTATGGAGAGGGATGACTGTAGCAGTGCGCCATTCAGTAGGAACAAATCCTAAGGCGAGGCTGTGACTGAACCAGGGCACACAGATGTGGTACCAGTTCACTTTGTAGTTTATGTAGAACACATCCAGGGATATTTTTCAGGTCTCATGGAAGCTGTATTCTTGGCCTTGGACAATGCAGTTTAAACCTGTGCTGCAGCAATGCTAGGTGCCTGGCATTCCTCCGGTATTGTGATTTGTCCCTTTTGTGGGGGGGGGGGGGTAACAGTTGGCACTGAATCTGTCAGCCAGTATGTTAGCAATATCTGTTGGCTCAGTATAGGAGATACCCTTGTGCAGTAACTCAGAGCAAACCTGGGTACTGCCATGGAGATTCTTGATATAACTATAGAAGGCTTTGTGTTTGTTTTTAGTGTCTGCTGCAGTTCTCCCTTCATAGCTGGATAGAGGTTTTAATGAGGGATCTCAACTTTTTGTTGAGGCTAATAAGGGAGTTTTTCCAGTCTTGGAACTTCACCTTTTTCTGCAACAATTTCTTCCTTCTATTTGTAGAGTTTATTAATGGCAGGGGACCACCATATTGGCTTCCTTTTTTTGGAGTAGAGTGTCTTGGTTCTGTTGGGTATGGCTAGTTCCATGCATTTATGTACATGTTCATACAGTGCATTGGTGTATGATTCAGCAGTCATACATCTATTTTCCATTGACATGGGTGCCATGAATTTAGCCACCTCTGTTCTTAGGAGCCCAAAGTCAGCTTTGGAGAAGTTTTTCATGCTGGTTACCTTTGGGGGAGTGGATGAGATGTAGATCTCCATGGTGATTAGCTTTTGGTCAGATCTAACCAGGGAGAAATCGACTATTGATGTAGAGCAACGGTTGCCTATGTTAGTAATAACCAGGTCAAGGATGTTGCTTCCTCTAGTGGGGGTAAGAATGAGCTGGTCCAAGGCATTGAAATTGATGAATTCCAGGAAGCATTGGGCCAGTGTATTGGTGCATGAGTAATTTACCCAATTGATGGAGGAGTAGCTGAAGTCACCTAGTATGAGAATGTTGTACTGGACCCTAATAGTTTCCAGGGTGCTTAGGAATGTGGAGTGAGTGTTGGGACCTGGCGGGGGACCTATAGCAGGTTATGACCTGAATTGCCATCTCAATGTTAGTTGTACCTGAAGCATCTCAGATGCATTATGCTGGGCTACTAGTCTAGAGATGTGCATATCCCTTTTGAATATGGAGACACCACCTTTGGAGCTTCGGTCCATGTTCTGGGGCCTAAAAGTGCCTGCTGTGCAGTGGTGCTTTCTGCTACTTTAAACCAGGTGTCCATTACAGCAAAATGTCAATGTTCTCTATTTTGGGGAGTGCTTCAAGCAAGTGTATCTTGAGATTTAGACTTCTAGTGCTGAGCAGCATGACCCTCAGATTGCATTTATAAACCGTCTCAAAAACAAAGGCCTGCAGGTGTCAACTATTTTTTTGGATATGTCCAAAGCATTTGAGACAGTCTCGCCCCAAATCCTGCTAAACAAACTAAACCAATATCACCTATCAAATTCCACTCTTACCTAGTTCCAAAGCTACGTAACTGACAGGTACCAAGCTGTGAAATGGGAAAATTCTCTCTCTCCTCATCTGCCCATAACTATAGGAGTCCCACAGGGTTCTATCTTAGGACCACTACTATTCACAATCTTCACAAATTACCTCCACACAGCATGCATCTATCATTCAGCATGCAGAGGATACTACCTTAATCTGTGCTGCACAAAACATTACCACCCTCCTGCAAACAACTCAACTAGCATTCTCTGACATTGAAAACTATCATACCAAAGCCCAGCTTATCCTCAATCCAAAGAAAACTCAGCTTATGATTATAACCAGTATTAACAAAAACACTGATAGCAGTCAATTCACTATCTACTCCACAAATGCTACTCTAATCGTCCAGTGGCAGAGGCTAACCATAGACTCCCACCTAAAATTTGATAGTCATCTCAACTTAACTATTAAAAAAGTACATGCCAAACTTGGATCACTCTACCGTATCAAACCATTTCTTACCAACACAAGATCAGCCATTGCTCACTCCCAACTTCTATCCACTGTACTCTATTCATCTGCCATTCTGACTAATCTCAATAAAACTGAACTAAGCAAAATGGAAGCCTCCTATAACAGAATTTTCCACTTTGCTGCAAATTGCTCATATAGAACTCATCACTGTACTGCTTTGAGACAGCTCCACTGGCCTGAACTGCCCAACCTCCTAACCTACAATCAGCTCTGCCTTTCTCAGTCTCTCTCTTACCTCCCCAATAAGTGTCCTGCCCTCAAAAACCTAGTACAGCATCAATAAGCCAAAAGATCATCAAGCAAATTAGTACTAGTAGTCACCAACAGCTACAATGGCTTTGGAGACACACTATATAGTAGTAGTTCAGTGGCTAAAAAATAGAACTCTCTCCCCACTAGCATACAAAACACATTGTTCAAAGCCTCCTGTAAAAACTTCATTAGGCAACATCTCAAGCACAGTTGGCAGTGCCACGATTGCTCCCCAGGCTCTGAAAGTGGATAAGGTACACATACTAAACCTAGAGTACTTGAAAATAGTTTTCTACTCACAAACACTGGCTAATGCACAATGTAAGTACTGTACCTGTGTACTATGTATGTATTCTACTATGTTCCAAATTTCAGCTGTACACCACAAATCTATTAATTACCTTTATTTTTAAATTAATATTTTCTTGTTTGTTCTCTCCACTGTAATTGTTGATGTGCTGCATACCACTGTAAAAACATATCTATTGTAATTTGTGTGTATACTGATCATGTCTAAATATTTGAATGTATCTGTAATTTTTCTATGTGGAGCTTTTCTCCGGCCTCTGCTGAAAAAGGGCCTTTTTGGCTACATCAGACACCCCCGTTTAACAAATGTAAAATAAAATAAATAAATATAAATTTATAGCTGTTATGGTGGTAATTTGGTCTTTGGAACACCGCATAAAAACAGGCACTATATGGGTTGCAAGAGCATTAGCCAGTATCCAGAAACCCAGGGGTGGCAGATGCAGGCCATCTCTGGCAAAGCATTGAGGTCGGTCCATCATGTCATCCCAAGCAGACAGCTATTGGATCCCCTTAGAATGATGCCAGAAAATTAGCCAATTGTTGAAGTCAGTCATTTTCTGCTTGTACTGCGCTCTTTCTGGGTGATGGCAGGATGTTGCTCAGGGCTAGGTCATACCTGCCTGGGCCACATAATCCAAGAGCTCCTCCATGTCTCTCTTCATGTAGTCCAGGGAAGTGCATCTCCGGTCATTCACACTCACATGAACAGTGACAGAGTCATACTTGTACTTGTTGTGGAGTGACCCAAGTCCATGTGTTGTGTCGGATTCTAGCACCTGATAAACAGCTGTTACCTTTTCCTTATTCAACCTAGTGAGTGGGACAACAGTGTGCCTTCACTATCGAGTCACCTAGGATTAGTGTATTGGGCAAGCTGTTTTACCTTAGGGGCTTAGGTTGAGGGGCACACTGTGTAAGTGAGCTATGTGATTTGTGCTGTGTTGTGGTGGTAGAGTGCATTTCTGCCTTGGAGGTCTCTGCTATTTGGGTAGAATTGTACTGAGAGCCTCCGTGAAGGTGGGTGTGTGGTTTGTGTTTTTATGAAGAGCTGTCATGGTGGGTGTTCTGGAGCGGTGTGTGTTGCATGTGGTGTGGTGCAGGTGTTGACCTTCTCCTCTTGACCAGCTACGCCGGTCTTGGCTTGAGAGTGCATGGCTTCCAATTTGGATATATAAGTGCATCTCTCACAAGTCTGACTGTTGGGAGGTAAGAGGAGAGGGTTGTCTGTGTACATGAAGCAGTTGCTACACTGCCTCAGAATACCAAAGTTCACCAGGTTTATAGGAAAAAGCACAGGGAACTGACCTTTAGATATGCCAGTTGGGATGGTCATTATTACTAAGTACTGGAACTGTCTCCTTATATAGTCCTTTTACAGGAAAAATGTCACTCAAGGTGTCTGAGTCTGTACAGAGCACTGCCAAGCACTTGAGGGGAAACTAATACATAGACCCTAAAAATTTAAGGATGACGTATTTAAGCAGATATTCTTAAGTTAGAAAGAAATCTAGCAGTACTTACTGAAAAACAAAGAATTAGCTTGTCAAGAATGATGAAAACAGGGGAGTTGCATGAATGGCTACTGCCTGGCTACTACTAATGCTGGTCTCAGCACAACTTCACTCTGTTGGGATACAATACTCCTTTGCTTCTTCTCTCACCAGAAGCAAAATGTTAGCACCAATCTGAAGAGAAGCAGGCTACGGCCTGTTTAGTCATCCATAGTCTTGTCCCAGATGATGCAAGGGTCTGCAGGCTTGTAGCATTTTTCCTGGTAGATGCCTCTTATACCAACCAGACCAATCAAGTATGTTAAGCACAGATACTCACTCTATAACCAGAAAGAGTCAGGAATCATGCACTCTGCTTCTACTCTCACCAGGATCAGATTATAAGCACAGATTCCAAGCTGTCACCTTTAAAGCAGTTATTAAACTTTCTGGTGATCAGTAGTCTCCAGGAAATAATACAACTGCACTTCTTTCACCAGGAGAAAACAGTAGCACTAGTCCCAAGATGACTACTGAAAGGCAGAATGTGGACTCTCCAATAACTGGTGGTCTTACAGTAGATGCTTAAAGGTAAGATGAAAAAAATGGTTTATCCTGAACCCTGCAGTGTGCACTAGCGGAGTTAGATGTGAAAGTAGGTAACTTAAGATTTACCTGTCTAAAAAAATAAGTTTTAGTGGAGAGTCACTATTTTTAAAACAGCAAGATAGATTGAAAGGGGGAGGGTAGTCACTTTTGTATTCTTGTACTATGAAATAAAGTAGGATGGCCAATAAATTGAAATAGTTGAAAGGGAGTGATTTCACAAAATGATAATTTTCTGCTTACTCATCAGCCAGTAAAAGGAGAGAGGAAATGAGATGCATGGTCAAATTAACATAAGGGGCAGGAAACTAGAAAAACGGTAGTATTTAAGAACACAACAGTAAGTGGGGAGGGTGGGAAAATTTCTGACTCGAGACAGAGCTGTGGTCTCCTTTCAAGTTTTAATATGCAGTTAAAAACAGAATACAAGTAAATCAGTGTAAAGAAAACAAAATCACAGTATACAAAACAGAAAAATGCAATAAAGTAATACAAAATACAACAAATAAAAAGCAAACTAACCTTTCCCTCACAGCAAACTGTAGCATGGTGTGGGTGAGCCTTTCAAGTAAAAAGCAAACAAGCAAAAACCCCTTCACTTTTTGTTGGACAATATTCTCTATTTTCTCCTTAGCATGCTCTGCATCAAAACATAACTTTGACCCAACAGGAAATAAATACTCTGAATACATCTTAACACAGCAGGTTGCAACTGACACCTGCTTCTCAGCATTCCTGGAATAAATTTAATCCTCTTCTGCCTAGCATATAGTGATATCAATTTTCACAAACCCACTGTTTCCAACTTTTAGCATTTTGTCCTTATGCCACAGTTTTGTCAGACTCAACTCTTTCTGCTGGTAGCATTGCATCTTTACTATTGCAGGTCTTTGCTGCTCTCTCATGGCCAGGCTTGCAGCATTGCATCTTTACTATTGCAGGTCTTTGCTGCTCTCTCATGGCCAGGCTTGCAGCATACACAAAATATGCCCTTTTAATTAACTCCTCCTGCTGTGGAATACCAGTCCAGTTGCTTATTTGTGCCATGCACCAGCGCTGCAGCTTGAACTGCTTTTTGCTGAACAGCTGAAGGAGTCTTCACAGCTAGAGTTTTATCCTCAGTTTTTGTTATCTATTTTCTTTCAGGTTCTCTGCAATTCTCCTTGGTAGGCATCCAGGCAGTGCACTTACTGGCCAGTACCTCTAATTTACCCAAAAACACAAATTCGCAGTCTCTTTTTTCCGAGTTTCAGTTTTCACACTGGCACACTCAATGAATGCAAGTACAGGATTTCCAAGATAGGTGTGCAGCTATCTTGGAAGTCCTGTACTTGCATTCCTTGAGCTGGAAATATAACAGGTGTTTGAAAGGCAGGATGAACACCATATACATGTACACAAATGGGAGAATATGCAGATTTCATACAATGGCCAAAACCCTGATCCTTGTGTCTGTGAGGTGAAGGCCATAACCCTTTTGCCAGCATGTGATTAGCTACGCAGCCAAGACAGGAATGGAAATAAGTTACATAAGTAAAGCTGATGGCAAGATGCAGTATTTCAAGAAATTATCAAAAGGAGCAAAGCAGAGTGTGGAAGTTAAGACAGAAGGAATCCTGGTTGGCTAATAAACTGGCCAAAATAATAACAGTGGCATGGCAAGTAATTCATCAGAGAAAATCTGCCAGCTTCTGGAAAGTAACTCAGTAAATGACACAATGCTATATCAGTCTGCAAAGGCTACCAGGAACAATCAGCTCACATCAAAGGGTGATGCAGGTTCAACAATAACCAGCTACTTAAAGAAGAAAACCCTACAGATGCAGTTTGACATATGCACAACCTACAATGAATGAGTTAACAGAGCACTAAAAACAATGAAGTCAATGAAAGATGCAGGTGCAGATGAAGTACTAGCTTATGATGATGATGTCTCATGAGTTTAGAGAGAAATATCCCATGGGGTAGTCATCATGGTATGGAGAGAGAAAGGTGTATTCCATATGGATGGAGGACAAACATTGTAGTACCAGTGTACAAGGACAAAGGAATGCTCACAACTGTTGGCAGTGTTAAGGGATCAAACTCATGTCACACTACAAGAAAGTACTGGAGACTATTAAATGATGACTCAGACCAGTAGAAAATAAGATGGGAATTGTGCAACAGCATAACAATCAAATGTTTGCAGTGGGACAGCTAACAGAGTTTTTTTTTTTTTGGGGGGGGGGGGTAACTGTACATGCCTAGACTTGGAGAACGCATAAGACAATGTCCCTAAGTAAGCAGATTTGGGTAGGACTGCAATGGTTTAAAGTAAAATAAATTATGGTAAAATTACTGCAGGGTACATATAAGGACCCAATGGCACAAGTATGAACAGGCTTCAAACATTCTAAGAGGCCCCCTGTGGGAATGGTTGTGCAACAGGATTAAGCACAAAACACAGTCCTGTTCAAACTGCAGACGGATTTGAAAATATATCTAAGTGGACAGATCTACAAAGCTCAGCTACATGGGTAGTAACTCAGAAGACAATCTGGTAAAGAAAATTTAGGAAAGGCAAGAATATGTTAAGGGGAAATGAGGATGTGTAGCAAAGAGATGGACAGATGGAAGATCCACAACATTCAGGCATGACTTTTGAAAAATGTTGGAGTGTGGCCCTGAACTGAGAGAAGTGGCAACAGAGGATGTAAAACCGCATCTTCATGTAGAAATTGGGTTCAAAAAGATGATGGTGGTTGATGATGAAGATGAATATGATGACAATGGTATCTGCCTACTCCTTTGGGTACAGTGGGAGCATTCAGAAGATGGTGTGCATTTCCAAGTTTATCTTGTTAACCTTAGGCCTTTAGGTCTGAGTAGCTATATATTTAAATGACAGATTTGATTGCATGTTGCATTCAGCTTGAGTAACATAGGTCACTTAAGTTTTCTGGTATGCCTTTGGATATGGCATTCCACCATTTTATTATTAATAAGCCTTCGAGGAATACTTTTGGGATCAGATTCAAATTAAAGTTTCCATTCAGACTTGATCTCTTGTACAGCTTACTCTGAATAGCAGTCAAATATAAGCAAGGCCTCAGGAAGTTCTACTAAATGTTTCATTTAATAATGCTCACCTATGCTAATAATATTCAAAATCCATTATTTGGCTTATTATTTTCAAGACATTTAAAGCAGCTGTTTAAAGTTAGTTTCAGTGAATCATCACTTGCACCAAGGAAGTTAGAAGTAAAAACACTTTATGCAAGTATTTACTGGTAATTAACTAATCTGCACTGGGTCTGTATAGATGTTATCAATATAAAAGAAGTTCAGCTTCACCAAAGGTTCTCCCCAAGTTAATCTTGGGAACATTGCTGTGTGTGAATTCTTCCAGTCCTGCATGTTCCATTTAAATAGTACAAGGTTAGGATGTGTCTGTATTTCAGGGTATTGGATGAGATTAATGAGTTTTTTCTCAAAAGGAATGTAATCTGGAACAGATTACAACGTGCAATCTGTAGCACTGCAGTCTGTGTTTCAAGTGATTAAAAGTGACTAGTGCTGCAGAAAAAGCTGTTCTTATATCCAGTCACAGTATATTTTGTTCACCCATTCTTTTTAGCAAACAGTAATACTAAGTTAAGTTTGGATGTCTACAGTGCATACAGGAGAAAGAAAGTTAGCATGTATGAACAATATTGTTTATCTATAAGGTGCAACATGTATTTGACAAATGCTGAATCATCTAATAAGTTTTGCAGACAATTTTAAGTCAGTTGAAGTTGTTATGCCTTTGTGATTATGGTTGCATTGGTTTGGCAGTCGCAACATTTAGAATGTAATACGTCTGCCACATTTAATAAAGGCTGATACTAATTACAAATATTTAAAATAATCAGTCTGAAACATAAGTAGGGAACCTACTGGAAATAATCCTGGATAGGTCATTCCAACATACTCGCAATGTTTACAGTCTACTGTATAATTAAAAAAAATGAATGGGCAGTACAGTTAGATGTGCTCAGGCTTTTGACATTTTCCATCCTTTTAAATAAAAGGCAAATCAAATATGTAATACTCCATCTTGGCATTGACTACACTAATTTTGCTCTTTGATAATTTTATCTCGGCCTCATAAACTGATTGCATAACATCAATCTGATTACAATGTCGACAGGAATACATGGAGTTTATTACCTACCAGGCTAGCAATACATGGATAATGAAGTCTTCATTTTTTATTTTTGTACTCTTACAATGTTTTTTTTACTACATATTTTATTTAATTGCACTTATATTGCTCTTTTCCTTTTTATGGTTTCTAATATGATTTCAAGCTCCTTAAATATTTCAGCAAACAATGACTCAGTTTGTGTCCCTAGTGAAAAAGAATTTAAACTGTTTAAAGACACCTTGTGACTACAATACATTCCACTCTCTTTCACTAGCTAGACGGATAAGCATCTTTTCCTATTTGATGTGTATTGAGTCAGCCATTTTGTCCACCACCCTTGCAAAACAATGTTTTGAAATACATTTGGCTCTGAAATGGAGTATGATCTGATTGTGGCAAAACAGTAACAAAAACACCACAGGATATAGTCAGTCTCAGCAGACAGGACAAAATGTCCTCCTGCATAAAAATTCAGCAGACAGGACAAAATGTCCTCCTCCTGGATAAAAATTCCCCAAAGCAACGTATTTGCTTATGCTTAAAATAAAAAAAAATAAATAAATAAATAAAAAAAGAGGGACTGCCAGAAATATATGGACATTTAAAAGAATACTTCCATTCATTATAAGCAAGGTTCCTTGCTCTGTATGCAATAATGTTTCCTCACACTGTTTCTCCTGTGGGAATCAAACCTTGACTTCAAATAAACTGTTGCCATTCTGAACACTGGTCCATCTATATCCTAGTCTTCATTACTATAATGCAAGTACAGATCCTTTTGTATTACAAGAATCATAAGCCCTACCGATAAAATATGAATAAACAATCTTTATGAACTCAATAATGTGGTATTTCTGGCCTAATAAATCAATGTATTTAAATAGAGCTTTTGTTTACCACAATGATCCAAAAACTTCTCCAGATACAGATGGAAAAATTATGAAAAAAACACATATACAGAACTGGGACGTGGACAGAACCAATAATAAAAAGTTAATAAAATCACAACAGTGAGGATCTGGAATTGCTAACAGTAAACTGGGAGGTGCAAACTTGCAGTAAAAGGAGAGAGAAATAGGGGAATTAGCAAAGGCAACATTTTTGAACAATGTAGAAAGCCACAGCATGCTTACAATAAGGAGTCTTATGCTGGAATTCTAGTCTGTGGTCAGACCCTTCCACTCCATGCCTCACACAAGTAAAATATTTCTTCCAGAGTCCTTCATACTGCCAGACTTCCCTTTTGTAGTTTAGTCTCCAGAACTGCCCAAAGTATTAATGGTATGGTATGGTCTGACCAAATCACAGTTATGTGGGAGCAAAACCTCTCTGCCCCTAGAAACTATCCCCTTGACCGAGCCACCAGGCCTCAGAACCTTGGTCTGCTGTCAAGCCAGTGGATCTACTGACCAAAGCTGATAACACAATTCACCGGATTTTCATTATGTATGTACTTTACACTATGTAATGTGTATTTCCATTTATTTCATTTAACAATAGCTGGTTGCATTCAAATAGGATTTATTTGTAATTGAGCTTTTCTCCCAAGGCTATTGTAGCCCAGTCAGATGATCCCAGTAAACAAATGCTAATTAATAAATAAAAAGTTAAGCAAATACACACTTCATACTAGGCTTGTCATACCACAAATGCAATATCAAACATTTGACTGAAAGCCTCATTGGCAACATTTCTTCCCATGTGATAATATACTCTAAATCCTTTCTCAGACCTTTCCTCTCTTTTTTACTGCTGTACGTATTTTGTGTCATCTCACAAGGGTTAATCCTGTTCTTTATTTACTTATATATGAAACTAGCACATTAAAGGGATTTGTACTCATGATCACCTCCTCTCAGCACTCCACTAAAGATAACGTATTCAAATTATGCGTAAAAGTAAATTTGTACGGACTCATCTGACATCGGCAAGCAGTGTAAGATAACATCCAAAGAGCAAAATGTGCTCTGTGCATGTGCAACAAACACCATTTATCACAACAGCAGGTTTTTATTCTGTAATTTTCATTTATGCTGTAATTACAGCAGTGACCAATACCTAACTTTTAAAACCATGTTTTACAGGTTAATACAGGAATAATACTCAGCTGTGTATCATAACATCTCCAATTCAATGCCAGTGCACTTTGCTAATGTTTTAATTTCCCATGGCACAAAGGTTAGGGTTATTGGTTAGAACCACTTATTTTTCCCTTTTAGATTGAGGTGTAGGTTGGGCTACTTTGTGTGGTGGCTGCATAGTCTGCCCATCTTCACTATGTCCACTTGGGTTTTAAATGGTTGCTCCAGTTTACTCCAGCATCATGTAACACATGCCATAGGTGAAATGGCAATCTTACAGTTTCCATCATACAGTTTTGTGCTGTGTCTTTTTACACATGTAACAGCATCCTGCAATAGACAGGCATGTTATAGGTTCATATGTGTATACTAGGCTAACGACCACCAGGCCTTTTATAAGCCTGGCCATATAACCTGACCCAATTTCACTCCGTTGTAAACATGTGCAGATAAAATGAAGGGGCACGTTAAATAGGATGGTGTCAAAAGCCTTGACTAAGTCTAGGTAGCCTGCATGCACAGCTTTCCCTCATCCAGGATCTTGGTGACCATCTCAAAGAAGTTGAAACAGGTTTAACATGCATGATCTCCCTTTGACAAATCCAAACTGAGTAGTTTCAAGTGTTAGTAGACTACTTATATCTCTGTTAAGCTCCATGATGATTTGCTCCATGGCCTTGCAAATAAGGCCAGTCAGGCTAACATGTCTATAGCTCTCATGGTCAGTGGAAGCACCACCTTTATGCTAGGGGATAACAGTGACAGTTTTCCATTCAGCTGGGATGAAGCCAATGCTTAGACTATGATTGAAAAGAGTACCTGGTGGCGTTTCTGATTCTTGTTTGAGCCCATGTAGGATGCAACCTGTGATGTTATCAGGCCCCATAGCTGCCGTGTTTTTGGTTTTAGAGAAGGAGTTTATGATCTGCTCTTTAGAGATGCATGATAGAGGACAGGAGGTAGGTATGTCATGGGGTACGTTTCATAGGGACAGGTGAGTGAAGTTTTCACAGAGCCTGTTGGCTAACGGGTTAGCTATGTCCACAGGCTCAGTATATATGGTAGCATTAACTACCAGGTCATCACAAATCTGGGCCTTTCCTTTAAGATTACGGATGTGACTAAAGAATGCCTTATGGTTGTCCTTAATTGAGGAAACTAATTTGGATTCATAGTTTGCGTTGGAGGACTTCACACAACATCTCATTTACTTGTTTAAGCTGAGGAGGGAGTGTTTCCAGTTTAGGGCTCAATCCCTCTTACTCTTAGAAAATAATTTCTTCCCCTTATTATAAAGCCGGTTAATGGCAGTTGTCCAACAAGCAAGTTTGCCCTTCCTTGAGGAGCTTGTTTTGGTTCTATCAGGTATGGCCAAGTCAATGCAGTTATACAGGTGTTTGTATAAAGCACTGGTGTAAAACTTGGCAAAGTTGCCAGTTCTGAGGGTCAAGGTGCAATATTTGTACCATCCTCTAAAAGGTTATAATCTGCTTTGGAGAAGTTTTTTTTAGTTTAGTTGCTGCTGGGGTGAGAGGTTGTCAGGTGTGATAGTTACTTCAAATGAGACTAATTTGTGATCAGATCTCACTAGGGAAGAACTCACAGTGGGGGTGCTACAGTGGTCTACATATTGGTAAGCACCAGACTGAGGATTTTGGCACAACTTGGGGTGTCAACCAGCTGGTCCAAGGTACTGAAGTTAGTGAAGTCAAGGAACCTTTGGGCAAGAGAGTTAGAGCACAAGTAATTTACTCAAGTCAATGCATGGGTAGTTAAAGTTCCCCAAAACCATGGTATTTAGATGTATCTTGATAGACTGAAGTAGAGTGGGTGTCCTGAGTCATGGTTGGGGCTCTATTGCAGTCAATAACTTGAATAGGTGTCCTACCAACAGTTAACTGCAACAGAAGTATCTTCAAGGAATCATACTGTTTAACCAATCTGAAGGTGTATTTATCTTTAGCAAATATCGATACACCACCTCCTTTAGTTTTCATGCCTTTAGTTTGTGGTTTGAATTTGTGGAAGGCGGTGTAGCCCATTATGGATTGGGTGCCCTCCAGGGCTTTGAACCAGGTCTCCGTGACTGATCAAATGTCTTTCTTCCAAGGTCAGGACTGCTTCCATTGACTGCAGTATCATGTTTAGACTTCTAGTTTTTAGCAGCATAACCCTGAGGTTGCTTTTAGATATAGTTTTTAAGTTTTTACATTGGGAATTTTGTCCTTGAGACACTGCCTAAAAAAGGCACTATGGGGGTACAGTAGCCTTTGCCAGTAGCCAACATTCCAGGGGTGACAGATGAAGACCATCTCTGGCAAAGCATCAAGGTCTGTCAATCATGTCACCCAGGCTGACAGATGCTGGATCCTCTTAGAATGACAAAAGAAACTAAGCCAATTATTGAAGTCAATCATTTTGTTTGTATTGCGGCATCATCCCAGGTGAAGGTAAAATGCTGCTTAAGGCTAGGGACATACCTTCCCAAGATGCACAGTCCGAGAGCTTAGTCATGTCTCTCTTCATATAGTCCAGAGATGTATCTCTCAAGTCATTCACACCACCAGGACTATGACAAAGTCATAGCAGTACCTGTTGTTGAGAGACTTGAGTGCATGTGTTATAGGGCGGATCCTGGCACCTGGCAGACAGCTGACTGTGACCTTCTCCTTATCCAGCCTGGTGAGAGGGACATCTGTGTCTCTCATGATGGAATCACCTATGACTAATATGCTTGGTTTTGTGTCTTGGCTTAAGGGCTTGAGAGGCAAGACACTAATGCATAAGCTATTATGTGTTTTGTGTTCTGAAGTGGAAGTATGTTTAGCGTGCTTGTGGTCTCTGGTGTTTAGGTATGTTTCTGGTGAGGACCTCTGCATATGTAGGTATATGTGATGTGGGTTTGGGTGGAGTAGGAGGTGAGGAGTGCATGTTGGCAACCTGCTCATTGGCATATGTACTGACTGGTGTGTGAGAAAGCATGGTGTTAATATAGTTGCATCTCTCACATGTTGAGTTTGCATCAACAAGGAGTAGAGGGTTTTCAGTGAATATGAGGCAGTTTCTACACTGCCTCAGGATGCTCATGTGAACCAAGCTGGCTGGAGTAACTGTGGGAAACTGTCCGCCCATAGTGCTAGGTAAATTTATATGGTCAGGAAAAGAGATCACACTTCAGAATGACTAGTGTGTGAGAGGTATGCTGGTACCTCTAAGGCTAGGCTTAGTGTTACACTTGATAGTAGAGCAGGTACAAGAAAAACCTCTGGAGGACCACAAGCAAAGTGCTAAGGGAAAATTTAACAAGCAAAACATTTGTGTCTATGACCACCACTGGTAAGCACTGCTATGCGGCAGTGAACAATGGTGCATTACATTGAAATGCAGGGATTAAATTTGTCATTAATAGAAGAGGACTGTTAAATGTTAGTAGTAATAGAGATAGTGTTAAATAGCAAAATATATTACTAAATTAATCATCTCATTTTTTACTTGTATATAATATATTTGTAATTTACAGTAGCTTTTGGCTAGTTATTGATAAAGTGTATGTAGTGGGTATGCAGAGAGTACGTTATATAGGCAAACTAGGAACATTGGTATCCATGGTAGGTTGTGCTTTATTAGTAATACAGTCACAGTTGTAGATGCTTTTTGTTCTTATCTACATGGTTTAGTAGTCTGGTTTGTAGAAAGGAAGAATTAAAAATGTGGTATGTTAAAATAGTTTTGAAGGAATGTACCAGATTCTTATATACAATTAAGTTAATATGGTGCATAAATGTTTTGTTCCCTTTAAAATAAATACTTTTTAATACACAGCCTGGATAGTTCTAATATATTATCTATTATGTAAATGGAATAAATAATTGCATCAGAAGAAAATTACTGAGATATCTTAAATTAAACAGAAGAGAGGTTATATACTTGCAAGAAACTCATTTAATAGATAAAGATACACATATTTTAAATAACTTGGGTTACAAAATATCATCTGCTTCTTTTAACAAAAAGTGGAGAGAAAAATCTAGTGTAATGCCTAAGGGCATGGAATCCATTAATGATCTTAAGGAATGTATACACTTGCAACAACATACAATGAAACAATACACTATTTTTTTTTTTTTTTTACTGGATCACAGCAATAAGTACAAGAGGGGCTAAATATCATAAACACCTACAAATCATTGGAAGGGTACTTTAATTTTAGCAAGGAGTTTTAACTGCATATCTTGCATAGAAGATTCAAGTGAACAGAAGAATGCTAAAATTATGGCATCAGCTAAAGTATTAAACAGATGGATTAGTAATGATAATTTAGTTGATTTAATAGTAAAAACAGAAAATAAATCATTATTCTTCACTCTTTATTCTTATATGTATGGGATGCAAACTACAGTTAATAGAATTTCTCTCTCTATAGATATACTTAAAGTGAATCATCTTAAAACTATTTTTCCTTCATCTGATCATAATGCACTCAGTAATAATATATTAATGTATCTAAGGAACTATCTGATTTACAGAAACCCAGTATATATGATAAAATTAAAAGAAATAATCTTAAGGAAAAAATCGAGAATTTTATCATCTTTGGATGATAATGGTCAGGTTAGTAAAGCCATTCTATGTGGCTCAATAAAAACCATATTGAAATAGAATAGGAAGAAGGGATATGATCTAAATGAAAGAGTGGAATAAAGAGATGTTAGAAATATAAGGGGAGATGCACAAAGTGAAGCGTGAACAGCAAAGAAACTGGATATTACTGAAGTCATTAAAAAATAATGACAAAATATCAACCAGTTTTAACAGAAAATAGAGATAGCTTTAGAAAAAATAAAATTGCAGTTATGCAATGACTTCAAAAAATCTACATAGATTATCTAATAGAAGTAAGATGTTAAACAAAAAGGCACAAATCAATAATATCCAAATCCGCACACTAAGCTTAATTCAGACATAGAGAAATGCTTAGTATTTAAAAAAAAATCCATGAGGATCTTAAGACAAAAATAATACTCCTAATTATTCAAAATTGACAAGTATTTAAAGCCAATTACCATAACATAAGTTAAAGAAATTTAAAAAAAGGAAAATGGTAAAATTGTAGGGATAGATGGTTTAATTATGGAATCACATAGTCGGCTTCTATTAAATATTTTAAAATTACAGATTGACATTTTCAGGATAATTCAACAGACAATATAATTTTTCCGTCATGAAAATCTTCTTTAATCTCACCTATACTTAAAGAAAGGATAAGCAATTTTATCATACAGACCTATTTCATTATTATATATAGCCTATAAAAGACTTTCTTCAATCTTCACTACAAAATTGACAGGTATAGTAGATAATTTAAGATCAAACAAGATTTATAGTCAATAGATTTATGCATGATAAAATAAAAAGGGTAAGTATCCTTGATATAGCAAAAAGACAGAACACAAAATTGGCCCTAATTACCTTAAATACTGAGAGAGCTTTTGATTTTGTACATTGGAAGTACTTATTTAAAACATTAGAAGTGGTTGCATTTCCAGAATAATTTATCAGAACATTAAAAAACCTATCTAAAGACTCCATAGCATATGTTAAAATAAGATCTTACATTTGTCAAAGATTCACTTTAAATAGCAAGAATACTCACTGTCCCCACTACTATTTGCATTAGTTATGGAACCTTTAGCTAGTAGCATAAGAAGCAATGAAAACATTGATGAATTCTCAATTAACAAGGATCGTCCATCTAAAATACAGCTTTTTGCAGATATTTTACTAACACTAGGATATTTAAAATATTCAATTGAAGAAATAGATGAGGAAATTGAAAAGATTCAAGTATCACTACTGAAATTTAATAATAAAAATAAAACTTCAGTGTTAAATCAATTACTAGATAGTACATTTAAATATAAATAACATTGGGAAGGAAAAGAAACTGTTAAGGAATACAAATGTACCAAAATGTGGTTAAGATTACTAATTTTGAAAAACAATAATTGAAGTGTTACTTCTTATTAAAAATGTATTTTGTTTTACTTTCAAGGCTAGGTTAGTACTTATTAAAAGGAATTTATTACCCAAGATTATATACATATTGCATTCAACAGATTTAATATCTGATAAAAACCTTTAAAAGTAAATAAACACAATGTTACCTTGATTCTTACGGTATCCTAAAAAGCCAAGAATTGCTTCTAGATTTATATAAGGTTATGGAAGTATAGTGGTATTAGCTTCCCAGATGTATAATCTTATTCTACTGCTGCAGATTTTAACTCTGTTATACTCTGGATTGACTCAACTTACATTAGTCAATAAAAAAACATTAACTAAATTCTTATAAGTTAATAAAATATGATAAATTAGAAATATGTAACAGCCCTTTCATCTGGTTAATTTAACTTATAAGGAAATTCACTTCAATCTTTAGAGTCTGCAATTCTGAAAAAGTTAAGAAATATGTTTTTAAAGCTCCATTAATATAAAAATGGAAAACTGTCTGCACCTCTAGATTTAAGGAAACCTAGAATAATGTTAACATTAATTTACTAAAAAGGACTGGACTAGTATTATGGTCTGATTGCTTTGAAAAAGGAAGCGCTAAGTCAATCAGAATATTTGTTGAAATATTTTAAGTTGGATGACTCTGTTAACCAGTTATTATCCATCAGTAAAAAAATAAATGAATTTGTAGACAATATGAATGAAGAGGAACAGAACACTACTCTCCCATTATATGAATATATGAATGCTATCACTGAAGGTAAACTAGCCTACAAAGGAAGCTTGTCCAGGTTATACAAGTTAATTATAACAATATTAATTTTGATAAAGAAGTCTGGAACGTTATAGACAGTAGTGGATTGAGTGGCTCAGCAGATGGTAAGAATAAAACTTTGTTACTTAAATAAGTTAGTCAAACTTCTTCAGGTTTATACTTGAAAGTTTGTATGTGGAAATATATACATAGTAAAGAAGTTATAGCTGTTTGGACAAATTGGACAAATTGGTAGGTAGTAAAAGAAAACAAGAAAAATTCTATTTGTCAAAGGATAAGAGAGAGAAAATAAATAATGTGGTAAGTCCATAAGAAAAAAGAAAGGGAAAGAATATATTACAGCTAATGACTAGGGGCTGGCATAATCGGGTTAGGTGTCTGACTCAGTAACAAGGTACAGTATATGATTCTCACCTTTGGGAGGAAAATTGGGTAGGCTTAGAATGGCCTAAACCTATGAAACCATGAAAAGAAAACAGAAAATGAAATTTTTAGAGTGCTTTCTGTAAATATGAAGTGTACAAAGAATATAAGAAAAGGGATTTTGGAGTGGTGTAATGCGTGTGATGTATATGTAACTATATTAGAACACGCAAGATTTTTAACAATTGAAGATTACATACAGAAATACCATGGGAAGGAAAGAATATGGAAATGAGATGTTCTGGAATTGCGATATTCTTTAGAAATAGAATAGACATATTAGATGCAACTTTAGTAAAAATGGGAGAACTAACAATTATTGATTTAAAATGGAAACAAATATATAGAATTATAAAATTATATGTTTTTACTAATTGTAAATAAAGGGAATGCTTATTTCAGGAGATTTTAGTCTATATGATGATAAATATGAATATTATAATAATAGGAGGCTGTGATTTAAGAGGCAAGTGTAAAAAGGAAGGAAATCATGCAAGAAAATGTTAAATGTTATAAGATGTGGCAAGTTAAAACTTTGTGGCAAAATTTTATGGACTTGCAAAAGGATATGCATACAACTGAAATAGATTTTATAGTATCATAAGGTTTAGTTACATGATAAGGGGAGGTAGATGAAACAGGATTTTGTGATCTTGCAATATGGATAAAGGAAACAAATATATAAAAAATAAGAAAGGAATAAAAAGGATACATGACAAAGCATGGAAGGAAGAAGGAAAGATTAGTAATACAGTTGTGGAATTACTATGAGAACATTCTAAAACAATTGCTCTGAATGCTGGATGATATTTAGGAAAATATAAAAAATGCTTTTTTTTTTTATAGTGGCAATATAATGTGAGAGAAGTAGAGAAAAAAATATAAAAAAAACAATGATCATAGGATTTTAGGATAGTACTAAGCTAACTGCCCTTGCGAGCCATTTTAAGCCTAGCCAGTTATCCCTTGTGAGACTCAAACCCTACACCTTGTGTTTGTAAGGCAAACACCTTAACCATTAAGCCACCCTCCCAACCCTTTATTAATGATGCATTAGAGGATTTAGAAAATAAGAATATCAAGTACTTTGACAAAGAAAAATAATTATACAAAAGAAATAAAAAAAATGCAAGCATTGTTATATAAGCAAATATATTTTACAAAGAAAAACAGAAGTATCAAGTTACTAAAGTACATTAGTAAAGGAAGATTTCAGTGTAATGAGACAGATAAACTAAGGTGAGAAATAGAATGAACTGAGAAAAAGATTATGAATAGCAAGTACTATATTTGCAAGAAATGTTTAAAGAAAAAAGAAGGTAAGTACAAAAAAGACATTGAAAGGAAAAAGTCAACAGAAAAAGAAAATAGTTGAAAAGAGAAATGTCTTTAATTGAGCTGAAGTATTAGCATAAGTAAATATAGATCTGGCAGGACCAGATGGACTAGGGTATGAAATGCATAAAAATTAAAGGCCTTGACAAATCATACTTTTTTTAAAGATTTTGAATAAATGGTTAAAGTCAGGCTTTATGTATAAAGAATTATGTGTCAAACTACTTAAATTCATTTGGAAGACAGAAGACAATTAAACTAGAGACCAATAGTGCTGAATAATGATTACAGGCTCTTTATAAAGAAATAATACAGATTTGAAACTAAAATTGAATACATCATGGAAGATAGTATATACAATATAAAGGAGAAAGGTTGATAAGGATTATTAATGATAGAAAAATTGTGGATGATATGAATAGAAAAGAAACAAAAATCATAAGGCCTTTGGTACAATTGGACTTGAAATCTTGTGTAATATCGAAAGAAAATGAGAAAGTGCGGAAATTATGTATGCCAGTGTATAGTAACACTAAAGTAAAAATACTTATAAATTTCTAGTTACGCCAAGAGCTAGACATGAGTAGTTTAAGACGAGGATATCCAATAAGTTGTATGCACTCTGCAATAGTTATTGATGTGATAATATATGAAATCACAAAATATGCAGATAACATAATTGAAACAAACTTGGATAGAATAAGTTATAATTTACTCAAATGAGTGTCTAGATGTGATAGGGATGGCTTTAAATAAAGAGGAAAGTATATGTTTAAGTGATGTAGTAAAGATGGGGAATAGGTTTTATGATGAATGAAATGCCTGTGTTGGGTACAAAATTTGGAAATAAAGACCTAAGTAGAATTCAATAAGGAAAATAAATAGAAGAAATAAAACAACCCCATCTTTTGTTGAGTACATATAAATTATCATTCAGAAAAAATAAAGAGGGAGGAAGTTTAGAGTTAATGAACCCAGTAGTATATGCCATTTCATTACATGTGTACAAAGTGTTAACGTGGATGAATGAAAAATATAAAAGATTAGTAGTAAAATTGTGTAAGAATGATGCATTTTAAGGTATGGTAAAAAGAGTAATAGTGAAAAGAGTGCATAAATTAAGAAACAGAACATTACTAAGAAAAAAAATATTTTTTGGAAAACAAAAAATTATGATATAAAAAAAGATGGAAAAGTATGGTATAAGAATGTAATGATAAAACATTACTATGTAAAACCATGGGGTAAATCTAACAGATAAAAACATTTAAGTTATTTTTATAAGGAGCAATCAACATGTTCAAGAATACAAATGTATGTCACTAACCCAAGTAAATTGAAGAATTTTAACAAAATCGCCAAATGAGGCTTGGCACAAGCCAAGTTGTCCTGGGACATCTTCAAGGGGGGGTTAGGTTGATATTAATGGAAGTTCAATGGGTTGGAAAGATGAAAGGGTTAAACGGTGGGAGGGTTGATTGGAAGGAAATGAGATAAGGGTGGGAGGTGTTTAAGGGATTTAGATGAGTGCAGCTGGGTAAGTAATCACATTTTGGCGCATACTTGCTATACTGCAGGTTCGCCTGACAACTGGTGTGTTCTTTGGTCAAGTAGGCCTTGGTATGGTGGTGGGCATGAGAAGGTGAGTACCTAGGGTATAGGGTATGGTCATATATATGTGGGTTAAAAGTAAATTTTTTTTTTTTGGGATTGCATTCATAGATTTGGTAGTCACAGATTTGTATTACTGTCATGCTTGTAAGGAGTTAGGGGTAGAATAACATTACAGGGCTTTTATATTGTTGGTAGCATTAGGTTGTCGGTAGACATAGCTTCAAGTGGTATTCCGGACAGTTGGGTAGGTGTAATTTTGGTATTTTTGTGTAGTAGTGGTTGGGGTCAAGGGTAGTTCGGGGGTGTGTGCATCGGCGCTATATATTTCTTGTTTGGGATGCAGTCACTCATTTCTCCTTTGTGTAGTCCCATTGGTGCGAGGTAGCTTTAGCAGGATTACTGCATTTAATGTGGTAGTAGCATTGTGGAGGTGGAAAGGTGAGGTCCCAGTGCAGTTGGCATCAAAGTGAAGGAGGTACGGATGTTTGCAGTATGGGGAATAAGTAGATAGGATGCATTCCCTTTCATGAGGGGTTTGCTGGCCATTTGGGCTGGATAGAATGGCAGGAGGGATTTTGTTGTGGCTGGGGTGCTCCCGGGTTGTGCTGATGTGGTCCTGTGTAGAAGATTGCTTTGGTGATGACAGTGGGTCATGCATGCATATGATATGAGTGACGCCAGTAATTTTTTTTTCTTACTACCTTGGTGTCTTTCTTGGAGATGGAAGGATTTTGTTGCTGATGTGCATTGAGAGTCCTGTCACGTTTCTCTGAAATATCTTTACTGGGACATTAAATCATTGCCAAAATGAATTAATTAAACACACATTTCTGGCTTAACCTTAGATGAGTCACCTTGTTATTTAAGGTTATAAGTGACAAAATAGTCTGGAGTGGTTGGCGGTAGATCTCGGCTGGTGTGGTTTTGCGGGCTTTTGGAGTCTGCCTGGTTGGCGGCTTTCATTGGGTAGATCAATGGTTGACTGTTGAGTGTGAGTGACGATGTGTGCCTGAACGGCACCTCTGCAACTTGCATACTAATTATTTCAGTTTTAAAATGGTACCCTACAGGAATTTCTGGATATTGTGAAATTTGTTATTCCAGCAAATTACTAAGTTTGTAAGAACATTAACTAAAATTATCCTGATTTGGACCTTTCTTCCACGTTTATCCATGGGCCGCAAAATATTTAACCAGTTCATCTCAGTTGTGGCTTGTTACAGTCTTTGCTACAGCTTTTGCCATTAAGTGCTGCAGTATTTCAGGTATTTTGGGAAGTGTTTGCTTCAGGATGGTGAGGAAGACAGAGGGGTGGCTGCTTCCACATGTGCAGTTCTCGTTGAACTGCTGATGCTCACACTGCTAATTCTGTCACACTTACTCATGTGTCTTGTGAGTTAAATGTAGTCCTCGGGGTTACAATTGTGACCAGATAATTTGACTAGACCGGTCGATGCTGTGTTGACTTCTTTTGGGTAGGGGACCCGCATTTGCTGTGAAGATGAGAGTTTTGGGGTTGCTTTCGGTTGACTGTTCAATCCAGATAAAGGAAAGAAAATGGTGGTTGCATGTTTTTTTTGTGGGCTTTCTTTGGAGGTGCTTGCTGTGCTGTGGGGGGGGGGGGCATGACAGAATCACCAGCGGAATATAGGCACGTGACTGGATTATGTGCTTGCTTGGCCCTTGTTGATCATTGCAGTCATTGGCACATACTGCATTCATGGAGAAATAATATGCATAAATAGCATAAATATAAAAAAAAAAAAAAAAAAAAAAAAAGGGGGGGCAAGTTTGACTGCATATTTGTTCCAGCCTTGGAGGTCATGAGAATGTGGGATTACATGCTCCATTGCCAGAGGGATAACGGATTAAAAAAAAAAAAACATTTGAGTTAACGTTGTTGGGAGTCGCAGGTCTGTACTGGCACATTTTTGCATCTCTGTCCTCTGTGGGTGGGGTATGTGAGTTGCTGGCTGGTAGATATACCTGGATCAATCTGAGGAATGGCAGGGTATTTGAGTCTCTACTGGTTATCTACATTTGGGGGAGGCATGGCAAGTTAGTGTCAAGTCAACATAATTTGACATTGATAACCTCTGGGACAATTGGAATTGCTCTATTCTTGAGTAAAATGTTGGTGGTATAACATGGATGTTAAAGCTCCTTAGAGACACATTTTACAAGGGTATGTTTGTCTGATTTTAGAATAGTTTTAAATGGTTTGCACAATTTCCACAGATGGATATATTTTAATTTAAAATGTATTTTAATTTATATAATACTCTTTTTCTTGTATATATAATGTTCAGTGTCCTTGTGGTATTTTAAAAATAGTAAAAAAAAATGCAGGAAACTGGAAAAGCCAAGTTCTCCCACAGTTTCGGAATTCATCAGTTTAAATCTTGGTATATTGTATGATTAATGGTTATGAGAGCAAAATCTTGTGTGTGTAGCTGTATCTGTATATTTATATGTTTTATGAGAGTGATAGATATATGCCATTGTAGATAACGCCTCTAAATTAATTTAAGATTTAATTAAACAAGGTAGTAGCAGGTCATTTTAAAGAATTTGGCTAAAGTATTTCATTTCCTTTTTTGCAGATAGTTATTACTCAGCTGAAGAAAATGTTTTAATTGCACTTGTCTGTTTAGAAGGCTGTGTTTTGCAGTCGTTAGTGGTGGCATGGCAGTATGTGGGGATGGAATGTTTGTATCCCCAAGGTGGATTTGACTGCTTTGAAGGCTGCAGTAGTGCAGGTGGGGGGATACGCAAGTTGCTGGTGTGATGGACAGGAGGAACAGTACAAATGAGAACCCTTTGGGATTTTTGCGGCTTGTATTAATTCATTAAGAGATCCGTGTTAGAAGTAAAACCAGCAAATTTCAACCATCCTATGACCTTCCTAGCTGGAGTTGTTAGTAAGCTGTTAGTATGTGTTACTTTTTTTTTTTCCCTATTTCTTCCACAATTCAAATGCTAGTGTTTCTCATTTTGGAAATGGAAGGCTGAGAGCTAGGCACTGGGCAGTGAAGTACATTTGAGTTTCGGACTTTGAATCTTTCAGAGGGGGTATGTTAAAGCAAATCCTGTTGTGTTGGAAATTTATAAGCCATAAGAGTAGTGCTTGGTATGTTTGGTGGAAAGGGAGGTTCCATTGTGGATGTAGTTTTAGGTGGGGTCATTGTCAGTTGGGCGAAGCCCTTTTCCTTTCACAGTATTTGCTTCCCTGGACCCCTGTTATAGCAGGACAACTGATATGCTCCCCGGGGTGAATTTCCTATCTCCTATTCAGTCATCAAGGTTCCTTTGAAGAGGACCAAAGAGGCGCTCTGCTTGACATGTATGGGCAAGTCTATTCAGAGTATGGAGAGTCTCTGGATCAGGAACCTATCCCTCCAGCATGTTTTGTTCATGGTGATGACATGGTTTAGATCCCCAGAGCATGTGGCACTGAGGGATTGGGATTTCTTTAGGTGTAGCATGTTCAACAGCTTTGGTGTTCTGAAATTGTAAAGTTACCTGGTTTGTGGATAGGAATAGGTCCCTTCAGGTGTGGGGTTTACTTTTAATATATTCCACTGGTAGTTAAATTTATCTTGGGCATTTCATATGGTCATAGGAAGCATTGCTTCAGTTATGGCTGCTTTGTCATAGATGGAATGTTGGTGGTACATTCCTTCCTGGGTTGGCGGGATAGGTTGCCCTTGAAGATGTCTTGGAATGTGTTATGTGTTTTGGATGTTTTACATCTCTTTTTCTTTCTTGCAGATGGGGTCTTGAAATGCTGTGGCCATAGTTTGAAATAGGTGGGTATAATGTGGACCTTGTTTGTTCCTATTAGAGGGTTTAATTTTGTCCTTTTCTTTGTAGATGATGGTGTGCGGAGTTCCAGTGATGAGACGCAGTGAGTTCACAGATGATCATGTTTTGGTGTCGATTAAACGGTGGGGTCATTGGGTGAGTAATCAGAAATGAACAGGTGGAAAAGGCAGGCACAGTGATCTGGAAGAAGAAGATACTCATGACTGTCCAGGATGATGAAGCACAACCAACTTTTTGTTTACTCTAGAATAAGTATTAATGTTTTATGACCTCGTTTGAATTGTGATACAGGATAATGTACAATACATGGTAGAATTAAGAGTTCTATTATTTAAACATCATGGGATGCAGTGATGCAGCGGTTTGTGTCATTTCACAGCTAGAGGTTTTCCAGTTCGATTCTCGGGGGGGGGGGGTTGTGTGGGCTTTGCGTGCCCTCCTTGTGTTTGTGTGGGTTTCACTGGGTAATCTTGGGGTTTTCTTCCATGCTAACTTGCTAGTTAATGAATATTGGATATATTTGTACAGGAAAGACATAGATCACATATGTTAGATGGTTGTCATAGTGAGAATGGTTTTGCTGCATGTTTAAATCTGAATGCAGGTTTCAGTGGAAGTCCTGATCACTTGGGTGGACACACTGAGGTTACAGGTGAAATGTTGAGTGAGTAACAGTGAATGCCATGATGGAAATGGACTTGAAAGGTAATGGTTTTTGTTTTGTGGATGTTTTGAGTGCTGGAGAGACTACAGGATATTTGGTGATTTTATTCAATGGTCAATAAGGCACATTACAGTTGGGGCAGTGGTGATTTCTTGCAGATGTACGACATGTTTATTTGGCCAGTTTGAGTGGATTACTTTGGTAGGGTTAATAGTTGATGTAGTTTAATTTCTACAACTGGGATGGGGTTGGCATGTCACTAATCTTGTGTTGACCAGGTGGCATAAGATAGTTTCATTCTGGTATAATCTGCTTTTGACCTCTGGCATAGGGCATTTTCAGTTTGGTATATTGTTGGTGGCATTCAAGGGTACTGGTAGAGTAAAGAGGGGTCAGACTGCTAAAGCCACCATGGGGTTTAGGTGCCTTACTTTTCATATGGGTAGCTTGTGTTGACAAGGCAGTTGTTAAATGGCATTTTGAAGTTCTTCAGGTTCTGCATGTCATTGGGCAAGTAATGGAATTGTTTGGGAAGGGTGATATACAAGTGCTTTAATTTGGTGGTTGGGTTTGAGTATTTTTGCTCCAGTGGCAGGTGAAGCTTTGGTAAGCATTAGGTAATTGCCAGAGGCTGGTAATGTCCTGGTAATTATTTGTACACCGAATGATGTTTGGCCTTATCCCCTAAGGGTGGCTAGCTGATGGAAGTTGGTGGTGAGGGGAACAGCCCGGGCAGGCTGGTGGTGAAGAAGAGGGACAGGCTTGCCCTCTTCTGTTCCCCCTCTGGTGTCTGGTGGTGCATTTCAATGAGTTTTGTTGAATAGATAAGCAATCAAAGGTAAAGACGCTGCTTATTTGGTTTGAAGGTAATTCAGTGGTTGGTTTAGTGAGTGAGCAAAGATATAGACACTGCTTACTGGACAGGATGAGCAGGTATGCTGTCCTGGTTAACATTATAAGGATGTTTATAAGTAAAGAAAGTGAGCAAAGGTATGGGTGCTGCTTACTGGGGTAGGATGAGCAGGTACGCTGTCCTGATTAACATTGCAAAGATGTTTATGCTGTGCTTAAAATCAACTACACTATGTCTAGTTGTATTTAACAAATTGTGGTAATCAAAGTTATGTTATGGAAGTTTTAATAAAGGTCGTCAAATGTCATTCGGTGTATTTTGTTTATTGAAGCGGACCGGGACAAGCATTTTTCTTTCTAATTGCATACATTACTTTTTAGTTTTTGATGATTTTCAGAATTATTCATTTTTTTCTTAGTTTAACATATTATATGCAGTAAATATGTTTACTCAAAGTATTTTAACATAATGGTAAATTGTCATGCCCATCTATGTCTTTGAAAGAATTATAAGCAGAATGGGAGAAAAATTCCAAAGTGATGGTTTACATAATTAAATCATGTAAACAGAGAACCTATAAGAATTATAAATAACTACTGCAAACATTTTTTGGAAAGTAAAGAAAATATCTGTTACTGTAGTATGCTGAACTCAAACTGAGGCACACATCTTACTGCACACCATTCACATTTTATTCTCATTCATTCCATAACTGCAGTAATGACATTACTTTGCTTCCTATCAAAATATAATTCCAAGGGCCCTACACCCCACAATGTTAATGGCAGGGAAGCTAATGATAAATCAGTTTATGAAGTAATGGGAAGGTGACCTCAGAACATTGCAATAATCCAGATGGATTTTGGACTTTGCACCCATCTTACCCTGCCTAAACAGAATATGGTTACAGCAATATTGTAGAAAGGGGCAAGTATCAGCAAGTTGCATCTCTAGAAGGAAGGAACAACAATGAGCAATGTTCCATCAACAGGAATCAGTCTGACATTTAAATTTGTTCAACTAGAGGTTTGTGTGACAGTGGTAGAGAGATTCTGCCATTCAACAGCACTTCAACATTCTGATTTAACCTACTCCGATCTCAGATTTTTTTTTTTTTTTAAGCATCTGCAATTTGGGATTATTCAGATTTTTATCTGAAAACAGCTAATCTCCCCATGTAAGGAATCAGAAAAGATCAAATGATGGCAAATCAGATGTATAGCTAGTACATACTGGCCTCCATGCATATTCAAGAACCAGAATGACAGAAGCCCTATTTTCACTGTCCTCGCTAAATTTGTTCAGCTCTCATGATGCCTCAAATAAAGGCAGGCTTGCAAATATCATAAATGTTTCAATGCTCTGTCAAGGCCTGTTTGACAGTCTGTTTTTCTGCATAAAAATGTATAACTTTTTCATGTCAGTTTAAAGCTGGTTATGCCCCAGTGTTGATTATATTTTGTCAAGAAAAATGAGACAAAATGGTTAAGAACAGTTGCACATAACTATATAATTAATAACTAATAATTTCTAGACAGCAAAAGAAAAGGAAAACAAGTACTTTGTTAAAAATCCAGCTGATGTTTTAGTTGTGTATTACTTTCCTCTGTGTGTATATTCCCTGCGTAGTCTGTGCAAGATGTCATTATTTTTCTTCTGTGATGATAAGTAGTGTGCTGGGCTTTTCATTTGTGTTTGTAATACAGACAGATTTTGAATTGGAGTCATTATAAAACAGAAAAAAAATACCCTTAGATTTAAAAGACATTCATTCTATTTCTGTATGTAGCGGTCGTCTAGATTGATAACCTAAATATGATACTGATATTCTATTTTTTGCCAGACAGTATATAAACTCAATAAATGAAATGGATTATATTTGTTATAAAGACATCTCCAAGGAGGCAGGGTCATACAGGCCAATAAAATTGCTCTCATAAATTCATCTTGACACTCTGGATTACTGCAATGTTCTGAGGTCACCTTCCCATTACTTCATAAACTGATTTATCATTAGCTTCCCTGCCATTAACATTGTTTACTTTCTTCTATAAATATGTTAGATATAAATCAGCTTGCTCTTTGTTATTTTTACCAGCTTTAGCTCAGCATCTTTATGCAATATGTCTTTCCCCCCTTTTCTAATGTCACAGCTTAATTACCTTCATGGAAGCAACATATGATGCTTGACTGCATAAAGCAAGTACTGCAGTTGCTGAATAAATAACAAAATTAAGTACATCTAAAATAAAAACTAAGTGGTTTAAACTGCTTTCTGTTCTGGAAATATTTAAAATTATTCACTGGATTTTTAAGTTGACAGATCTATGTCTGTTAGCCAAACCATGCCACTTTCATGTCTACCAAACATGCATTTTCTTTTGACTTGTGCTGCAAAATCAGCTTTTGTTGTATGATGTAAACAATTCCAGTTCCTTTATTATTAATGTGGATGGATGTTTTCTGTTTTTTTTTAAAACCACAGATCTAATGAAAATTACCGTTTCAGTATAATGAATAAGCTTGAAGCTCAAAAGCACATAACATTTAACAACTGATGACCGGCAGGCAATACCATTTGCCTCCTTCCTTACTTTTAGGATTAGACTCACTTTTAAGTTAAGTACTATATTTGTATTCATTGTGTAGTTTGATGAAACCCAAAGCATGGGTTCCTGTCTTCTGTGCACACCCAGTACCAATAGCCTAATAAGGTGACTTTCTCAAAGTTGCAAAAGTGTAGTCTGAAGGAATCAAACTCAGGGCTACAATATTAAGACTGTTACTTGCTTCAAGGTTTTAACACATTATACTATTTTGTAAAGCACATATTCTTCTATTTCTTAAAATTGCTTTATATTGTTCACTGCATTAATTTATGCAAGTTCTTTTTTTTCACATCTTATTTTTAGGCAACTGTTATTTTTGGTGTTACCCTAACTGATGTTTCTATCCTGGGCTGTTGTTGACCATCTTGATGTAACAGTTGTCACATTTCATGTTTGCAAGATACTGTAACATCCACTGATTAGTTTTGCTTCATGTAAATACAACCTAACTAAATGCTCAAAAGCAGCTCCCAATTTTTCCAGTCTGAATATCTGTTTGATCCAGTCTTGTAGCAACTCTGACATTTGCCTCATGTACACCACATCCTCTGACTCAAATATGTGTACTGTTCTGTATACAGTGTTGCGTTATGATTGCCTATTATATTGGCAATATGAAGTAACAATGAAAGAAAAAAACTGCTTCCTATGGCTGGAATGTATTCACACAAGATACAATATTTCATAACTGGACAGTTGAAGTCAAATATCAAAAACACAAATGTATGACAAGGTTTATTTTAAAAATATGGTTAGCTTAGGTATTAAAAGTAAAATAACAGACATTTTAGCAGTCCAGAAGTTTCAAAGGACAGTCAAAAAAATTCACACACAAGGTTTGCAGTGTGATCTTATTAACAAGGATAAATTTGTTGTGCCAGTAGAAATATTCTTAGCTGAGGCATTGTTTACAGCTGAGCAACCTTGGCCTGTAAGTAGGTGAAAATGACTGCAAACACACAAACTTTAGGCAAATAAAATAGTATGTTTTAAATGTGGCAAGACAGAGCACATCAGTAAGTATTGCTTAACTAACAGGAATGGTATATCTAACAAAAATGTGATTTTCACCAATGTAATGTAATGTAATGAAAATGTAAAGTCTGCGCCATGATAAAATGCGATTTTTTTAGCCTGCATGCTAATAATGAAACTGTATTGGTGGAATACAACACAGTAACTTCTAGATTAGTAGAGCTAGCACATTGTCTTTATAACAGTAGTAAGCCAAATGTACATTAGTAAACTAGAATCAGTTGAATCATGTACTACATTCTTGGGATGTGGTCATACTTACTAAAGAACCTTATGTCTGAAATCATAAAGACAAGACTGAAGTGGAAGTAATACATGCTCGTGGATATTGGAAATGGTATCATATTACACATAATGAGATTCAGATGCAGTTGGGTAAAGTAAGACATTTTGCAGCTTTAGGAAATAATTTAACGCAAGGCATAGTCACTTTGGAAATAATAGGTTTGGGTTGGTACATCGTTAAACACTCTGTAGGCTGAATCTACTACTAATTTATATGGGGTGGCATATAGTAGCAGCTATGTGGCACACAGCAATGCACAGACTTGAATATATATTTAAAAAAAATGGGAAGGGCAACAAAAGATTGATAGCATTAAAATGCAAATGGGGACAAGTGTAGAAATTTCAAAAGGAACATACATCTGGTTTGGGCTGGAAAAATACAAGAAACCATGTTTTTAGATGTGTTGCAAAGTCTTAGCTGAAAAACCACAGGTGTTGTTAGTGTAAAAAGTCAAGCTTTAAGGGAAAAAACCAGTGTGATATGGAATGCTGTCAAAAGTTTCCAGCCATTAAACAGTTGAAGTATATTTGCATAAAGAGACAGAAAGGCAGTGAAAAACTCATTGAGTAAAAAGGAACCTTAACAGAGTCCTAGGTTCAATGCTCTAAAGTAAAATCAAAGGGCTAGTCAGAAGTAAGACATTGAATAAGAGGTACTTCCAGATAAGTTACTAACAAAAGCACTAGTTTATGTCGTGAGGCAATTTTTCAAGAGTAAAGAAAAGGACACTTATACCTGTCCACATGTTTGAAGTGGCCCACTAAGTTTAGGGGGCAGGACCTACCTTAAATAACTCCAAACTGCTTTGGGTCAAGGGACTGTAAACTCCTAATGTCCCTGCTAATAAGTTCCATACGAAGGTACTCCATTTCCTTACAGACAAGGCCGGTTAGGCCTATAGGCCTGTAGTTACCAGGATAAATGCTATATCCTTCCTTATGGAATGGATGACTGCAGCAGTATTCCAAACCTCTGATATGAATCCAGTGGGTTGGAGGGTGGCCTAATGGGTTGGAGGGTGGCCTAATGGTTAAGGTGTTTGCCTTACAAACACAAGGTGAAGGGTTTGAATCTCACAAGGGATGATTGGCTAGGCTTAAAATGGCTCGCAAGCACAGTTAGCTTAGTACTAATCTATGAACCTAGTACTAATCTATGAACCTATGAGAGTCTGAGACTCATCAGGATTAGTACCAAGTCTGTAAGGCTTTGCCTTGGGATAATGAGTTTATTGCTGAGACTCTTTCACTGCAGATCTGACATGGTAACAAAAATAATTTATATATTTATATATTTTCCTGTTGAATACTGCAAAGCCCCACATTAGTTATATCTACCAACTTACAGTCTGGCGTTCCAGCAAATCTTTTTCATTATCCATGCTATAACAGAATGCCTACTTAAGATGTTGACATTTAACATCCATAGACCTACAAGCTCTCAGTTAATGAGCTAAGGGTCACAGTGGGTTTTACATATTGTTGAAGAAGACAATTGCCAATATGCACAGTGCTAAGTTATTTTTTCTGTAGTAGCTCCTAGCCTAGGATTTTGGTAAATGAAACTAAATGTTGCAAGCTTGGAGCTGTATACATTTAATATACTTTTGGGTAGATGGAGATATCTGATGACACCTTTTGAGATTCCACCACCATTCAAAACCTCTTATGTGAAATGTTTAAATGTATTGAGGGACTGCAAGGTGGCATGAATATTACTGAAAATATTCTAGAGCACTGCAAGGTAAGAGAATAGTAGAAGAGGGATTGAACTGTTGGACTGATTAATGTCATAAGGTTTGAAGGTAAGCAAGCTAAGACGTAAAAATGGAGATACAACAGTGAGGTACATGCACCATTTACTTATAGCAAATGTGTTATAAGCAGATGCCAAGAAAATAATTGGCAACAAAGTTTTGTGATTTTCTAGGGAGGATGGAATATCGGTCAATATTTGTAAGGCACTTGTTAGAGATAACCACGAATAATAGAAGAAACAGTGCAAAAACCAACCAAGAAACACTTAAAGCACTGTTGAAAGGAGATGCCCAACATCAGTCAGCCACAGAATAAATCCAAAGTTTATTAAATGCGATAACCATCCAAAATACAATTGATGTCTGATGTCTGAGTTTTAGACGAAAAACGCATTGTTTCAATAAGCGTTTAACGTTACATGTATTTTGGATGGTTATCGCATTTAATAAACTTTGGATTTATTCTGTGGCTGACCGGTGTTGGGCATCTCCTTTCAACAGTGCTTTAAGTGTTACTTGTTAGAGACAGCCATATTCTAAGATGGCCACTTGAGCATGATGCTTTTTTTGGAGTTAGTCAGCGAATAAAGATAAAAGTTTTGAACTACTAAACAGACTACTGACCACTACAGCATTACTGAAGTTCAATGTTTCATGTTTTTCTGCTAGGAAGGACTAGGTGCAGTGGTATGGGGGTGCTGTGGGTATAGGACCTGTTGCCTATGAACTGTGTTTTGACAGATTCATAAACCAGATATATTTAAATAGAAAAACTGCTGCTTCTTGTGTTCAGATGCCAGAAATGTAATGACAGTGTTTGAGAAATTCATCAAAATGCAGTCTAACCAGTGCTTTCTCCACTGTGATATATGGAAAAATATCTAGACAGTAATTCACATGACCAGAGTTTGAATAGCACCTCAGGTACTTGCTGGAGCTGGTGTGAGGGAAAACGAGATATGCAACTATGCAGGTTTGACCCTCTTTGTGAATGGAATATGTCAGGGTGCTCATTCTCTGTATAAAATTCCCAAAGATCAAGCAGGAGTGTTGGCTTCAGGGAAAAAGGGGCTGGGCAGTCTTGATAAATTATGTCATCGGCAAAATCATTGGCATTTCCTCAGTGATGCATACTGAATGCTGAATCCTGGGCTGTGCACAGTCACATGGAGCATTTAAGGCCTTAAAGACACAAAAAAAAAAACAGGGATGGGTGACAGTGACACCACTCTCTACTGCTTTTGTCTTGAATCTTTGTGGAATGGACTGAGGCACTGGAAGGAAAAGGACTTCATGTTCACGGAGGCAAGAAAGAAAAGATTGCAGGGGAAAAAAAAAAACGTTTGTGACACCATCATTTCTTGAAAAAGGATTTGAAAAGGTTTATCTAAAGCACTAGCTGGATTGCATAGGGTGTTAACTCTTCAGGTGTATGACCAGAAATTGTGTGCAAATCAGGAAGCCGTTACATACTGTAGAAACTCAAAGTAGGCCCTACCATAGAAAATGAAGATAACGTGGGGAAACAACCTAATAGTGGTTGGAATACTAGCTATTGCTGAGAACCAAGAAAAATATTTGCTTCTAGAAATAAGGCATATATAGCTGTTGCATAAAATCACTATGACAAGTGTTAAATATAAATTGATTAATGGATGAATTTGCTTAAATCAGGTAAATACACACTGGAATCTACTCATATTTCACACTGAGTGATATGTTGTGAAAAAGGTCTTTTTTCTGTTTAGTTAGGACACCAAATGCTGCAGACATAGGAATTTCACCTCTTGCCTGGGAATGTTTTTAGAGTCAATGGAGGGCTAGAGAAGACAACACAACAATCCAAATGTAACAAATGCCACAAAACTATAGTCTTCATGGCAAGCAGGACTCAGACCTAGAAGCACAAGTTAAAACCATGCAGAAGTATAACAATGCTGGGCTTTGCGAAATGACCAGAGTACAATAACCATAGCTTTTACACACTTAGCTAATTATTGTTTCATGTATCCTGTAGTCATACATCTTAAGGATAAGAAAACCACCTTGTATTGATTTTATGATGACATGGTATACCAGAACAACTCATATTGGACAGTGGTCAGCAGTCCACCAGCCAAGACTTAAAAACATTTGCAAGCAAGCAAGCTGGAGCATGTCACAAGTCAGATGTATCCAGCAAACAGCATGAACAAATGATACAGAGTAAACAGTATCTTTAAAAAAAAATTACTCAAATCAGATATACTATTACTTTTCCTATGTGGAATATAAACAGATGCAATGTACAGGCTGTATGATGTTCATTACCTCACATTTTACTGGGGAAGAGAGTCAGGACAAAGCTTTTTGCACTGTTCACCGCGGTGGTGAAGCGGTAGTGACCACTAACCGGGAAAAGCAGAAAGACAACAACAGAGTTTATACAAAGGACACTGGGATAAACAGACAAATGCAGGTTCTGCAATACAGAACTCGTAAACGTTTGACATCTTTTTACTGGGTGTGATGTACTTGTGGCTGAGGGTCAGTATACTCAAACACAAATGTGGCAATACTGTTGCACTGGTTATTGTGCAAAAACTACAGTATACAAAAGTACACGAAAAGCACTGGAAACATGAACCACAAACCAGTACTGAAAATGAAATTCTGATCATGTGGGATCATCCAATATGAACAATTAGCAAAACAGAAACAAGACAAAGTACAGTTTTGTACCTACCATAAATGTAGATGTTCGAGGATCCACATTGCTGCAGTCATAACCTGTGGGTAGTCCGCTGTCCTCGGTCGGCCCGAATACCAAAGAGTTAGGCTGGCGTCGGTCATGGGCGCCCGGAGCTGACGTCAGTACGTAGTAGTACTTAAGCGCATGACCGACGCCATATCCTCAGTCTTTCTTGCCCCAGATGTCAGAAAGCCCTAAAAAGGAAAGGCCAGAGCCAAAGTAGTAAACACCCAACAACCCCAAGTGAGAAAACAACAATTATCCCATAGGGAAAAAAACAGCAACCCCCAAACTATAGAGGAGAAGGAGGGAGGGAAAATAGGACTGCAGCAATGTGGATCCTCGAACATCTACATTTATGGTAGGTACAAAACTGTACTATGTTCTTCGTCTCACATTGCTGCAGTCATAACCTGTGGGTAGAATCCCAAAGCAAAGGAAAAGGGAGGCTGGCAAATAAAAAAGCAAATTAAAAAGCATTAGGAGCTGCTAACATGCCCTGTAAAACTGCAGTGGCAAACCCAGCCCTAGACTTGGAATAAAGAGGGAGATGGTAATGCTTAGTAAAAGTGTGTACTGAACTCCAAGTAGCTGCCTCCAAAATATCCTTAGTAGCTACCCCCCTCAAAAAGGCAGTAGATGTGGCAGTAGCCCTAGTGGAATGAGGTCTGATCCCAGCAGGAACATTCTTCCCATGATGAGAATAACAAAAAGCAATACAATGACCAATCCACTTAGAAATAGTTTGCTTTGAAACAGCTTTCCCTTGAGAAGCCAGAGCAAAAGAAATAAATAACTGTTGAGTCTGCCTGAATTCTTTAGTTCTGCTCAAATAATAATGCAGCTGCCTGTGAATGTCCAAAGAATGCAAAACTTCCCCCCCCCCCCCTATTTTGGGGATCAGCATAAAAAGTAGGCAAATGAATAGACTGGTTCAAGGCCACATTAGAAATCACTTTAGGCATAAAAGTAGGGTTAGTACGCAAAGACACCCTATCCTTATGGAATACCAGGAAAGGTTCAACTGCCATGAGTGCCTGCAATTCAGAGACCCTCCTAGTAGAGGTAATGGCCAACAAAAAAGCAGTTTTCCAAGACAAAAACTTCAGTTCAGATGTAGCTGCAGGTTCGAAAGGAGGTAAAGTAAGCTTCTCCAACACAAAATTGAGATCCCAGGAAGGAGTAGGAGCTCTATGTGGGGGTCTTATATTTTTTGCCCCTCTAAGAAATTGCTTAAACAAGGGATGAGAAAATAAAGGAGGGTCACAATCATAGTGAGCAGAAATGGCTGCAGCATGAACCTTCACAGAGGAAAATGACAAACCCTTGTCCAGTAATTCAGTAAGATACTGTAATGCAAAACTTAAATTAGGTACTGAGACATCAAAGCCTTTTGCTGTGCTCCAAAGAAAAAATCTCCTCCATTTATCAGCATAAACTTTCCTAGTACTGGGCCGCCTGGCTTCCAAAATGACATCTAAAACCTGTTGAGGAAGCTGAGACCCCACAGGCTCTAAAACAGAATACGCCAGGCTGTTAGATGCAGGGACTGCACCCTGACATTGAGCAAGTGATTGTTTGACTGGGACAACAAGTGAGGAATCTGTGGCAAAGGCCAAGGAGGCTCCTGAATTAAACTCCTCAGCAGAGGATACCAGTGCTGACGTGGCCAATCTGGTGCTATTAGAATCATGCAAGGCTTGTCCCTCCTGACTTTCAAGAGTACTTTGGGGAGGAGAGGCAGAGGAGGGAAAGCATAGACGTGAAGGTTGTTCCAACTGAAGGATAGAGCATCCACTTTCCAAGCTTTTGGGTGGAACATCTTTGTGCAAAATTTTGGTAGTTGGAAATTTAGAGGAGAAGCGAACAGATCTATGTCTGGAGTTCCCCAAGCCATTGTCAACTGTTGGAATACCTGAGGATCCAATTTCCACTCGTGGGGGTCCACAATTTGTCTGCTCAATACATCTGCTAGGGAGTTCTGTGCTCCTGGCAGAAACCGTGCTTGAAGAGTGATGTGCAAACTCAGAGCAGTCTCCCACAATATCATTGCTTGCCTGCAAAGGGGGTAAGAATAGGTACCCCCCTGCTTGTTGATGTACCACATGACTGTTGTGTTGTCTGTTTGAATCAACACCTGTCCTGGTCGAAGTAGGTCCTTGAAGGCCATCAGGGCAAATTGGACTGCTAACATCTCCTTCATGTTGATATGCAAATGTTGTAGTCTGGGAGGCCACGTGTCTTGAATCCATTTCCCATTGAAGTGTGCTCCCCAAGCCAAGTCCGAGGCATCTGTCGTTAAGATCTGACTCGCCTCTGGTCGGGTCACAGAGAGTCCCTTGTTTAGGTGACATTCCTGCGCCCACCACAAGAATTCCTTCTGGATACAAGGTATTATCCGAATGACAGTGTCCAAATCAACTCAGTGTTGAGTCCATACAGTTTTGAGATACCATTGTAGCTTCCTCATATGCAGTTTGGCATTGGGAAGTACTAGAATGCAAGATGCCATGAACCCCAAGGCTTGAAGGACTGTCCTTGCAGTCAGCCTGGACAGTACTGATAACTGCTGGAAGTACAGGTGAAGAGTTCTTTGTTTGTCCGGGGTCAGAAAAGCCATCTGAGAAGCTGTATTCAGTCTCACATCCAGAAAGCACATGTCCTGAGAGGGTACTAGACTGGACTTTATTTCGTTCACAGAATACCCTAGGCACCTTAAAACTGCCATTACATACTGCAGATGTTGAAGTAACTTGTCTTTGTCTTGAGCAAGAATTAGGCAATCATCCAGATAAGGATAAATTTGTATTCCCCTCTGTCTGAAGAAAGCTATTACAGGAGCCAGAACTTTTGTGAACACCCTGGGTGCAGTAGATAAACCAAAGGGCAATGCAGAGAACTGATAATGTGAAGTACCAGCCCGAAATCGCAGGAACCTCCTGCAGCTGGGCCTGATAGGAATGTGAAGATAGGCCTCTTTGAGATCCAGGGTTACCATCCAGTGATCTTTGCCTAACATAGGCAGAAGTTGTTGCAACGTTAACATCTTGAACTTTGGAATGTCTAGGTAGGTATTGAGAATGGACAAATCCAGAATTGGCCTCCAAGTGTTTCCTTTCTTTGGCACTAGGAATAGACGGGAATAAAACCCTAGGCCTACTTCTGACGGAGGTACCACCTGGATAGCTCCCATCTGTAAAAGTAAAGAAATTTGCTCCTGAGCCTCCAGCCTTTGCTGAGGAGGCACATCTGGCATGCCTTTGAAAGGGGGAAAAGTGTGAAAGTAAAACTTGTAACCTTGATTTATTATTTCCAACACCCATTTGTCCTGGGTGACCAAATGCCAGTTTTGTTTGAAAAGTGCCAACTTTCCTCCTAGAGGAGCTGCCAGAAAAGAAGGATCTGGCAGCTGGAGATACAGGTCATTGGGTCTGTTTACGAAAAGGCTGACCCCTGCCCTCACCGGAAGACTGTGCAGGAGAACTCCAAGTCCTAGGTCTGAAAGAACCCTGAGCATGAGCCCTGCCTCTACCACGTCTAGACCTGCCCTTAGACTGAGAATCCGAAGAAGGGTAGGACCATCCCCTAGTAGGCCAATTCCTGCCAAACTTAGGGGGCTGCACCTGCAAAAAATCCTTAACTGTCTGCATAGACTTAGCTTTCTCTTCCATCTTTTTCAAAACTGACTCCACAGGAAAACCAAAAAAAACTTCAGATTGAAGAGGAGCATCCAAATTCCGAGCTTTAACATGCTCAGACAAATTTTGATCCTTAAGCCAGGCATGTCTACGAATAACTGAACCAGTAGCAGCCACCCTGGATGAAGCCTGAAGAGCATCGAAACCACACTGCAAAGAATGTTTTCCAACTTGATCTGAAGCATGAACCAACTCCTGCAATTCCTTACACTCTATACCCTCAGATAAAGCATCCACCTTAGATTTCAATTGGCCTAACAAAGTTCTGATACTTCAGCATATGAAACTGGCAGTTTAAAGCCCTCATAGCTAATGTAGAAGAGGTGTACACTTTTTTCCCCCACCTATCCAACGCTCTAGAATCTTTATCCAAAGGAACTGGATTCTTAACCACAGAAGCCCTGACACCCTTCGGCCCTTGAATAATAGTTTCTGGGTAAGCTCTAGGACTCTTATACAAATACTTATGTGCTTCTGGAACTCTGTAATATCTGTCTGGCTTGACAGGGGCAGGGGGTAAAGAATCAGGATTAAGTGAAGCTTCAAAAAAAAACATCCTGAACAACATCTAAGACAGGGGGAATAGCCAAAGGCCTATGTTGTGGTAAAAACAAAAATTCCCTAAGCCTTTTTCGAGAATCTGAAAAATCCTGGCCTTCCCACTTGAAATGTTCCCTCATGGAATGTAAAGTTTCAGAAAAGGAAAAATCTTCTGGAGGAGAAGCAGAAGGACAGGAATCCTCTGCATCCGAATCAGAGTAGGGAGGGTAATCCTGAATATCCTCACCTGAGGACTCAGAGTAGTCTGAGGAATGCTCCATTCCCTCTAAATCTGTCTCCACCCTAGGCCTCTTCTCTGGGGGGGGCATAGATCCCCTGATCAAAGTAATCAAATCCTCTGCCATTTTCAACATATGTTTTTTAGGAACAGAAGCTGAAGAACTAGGGCTATGGCCAGAACCAGTAAGACCAGATTTAGCTTTAGCATGGCCTTTAGCCACTGAGGTAGAAGGCCTAATAACCTTTTGTAAGGATGGAACTACAGATACCTGAGAAGCACCCTCGGCCTGGCCTAACTCCTGAGAGGCCAACTCCTGCAAAAGTAAAGGTTCCCCCTGGGATTCAGCCGAGACCTCGGCCGGATCCACAGATTCAACCGGAGGTTCCATAGAACCGGCGTCCGCAACGGACGACTCATCCGGTTTAGACCTTAAGGATTTATCTTTACGTTTTTTAGCGGTAGCGGGCGTCGGAGGATCCGACGGCATGTTGTAGTTACACCGCTTACCGAAAACAAGCCTGTCACAGTCTAATCTTTGTTTAATGGTGCGCTTATTAAATCTAGCGCAAAAGCGACACCCGACTACGTCACGTTCAGGCCCCAAGCAAGGAATAGAGAGAGAGAGATTGATAGTCCCTATGAGGTATCTGTTTCCCACAAGAAATACAATTATTAACTTTTTCTGACATCCGGATTAACTGAGGCAAGAAAAGACAAAAATTTTCCCCAACGGGGTACTTAGCCCAACTTGGTCTTCGGTCTGAAACTCGATAATTGAAAATTTCAGAACGCCGAACGGCACTTGCAAACGCTGCTTCTGCTTCGGACCACGCGGCAAGAAAGACTGAGGATATGGCATCGGTCATGCGCTTAAGTACTACTACGTACTGACGTCAGCTCCGGGCGCCCATGACCGACGCCAGCCTAACTCTTTGGTATTCGGGCCGACCGAGGACAGCGGACTACCCACAGGTTATGACTGCAGCAATGTGAGACGAAGAACATCTATACATACTACTCAAAGAAAAACAGACACGGGTATCATTAATCATTGAAATAGCAACATCCAGCAATCAAGAGTGTCCCTTATACAGGTAAATTGCTGATCTTTCTAGGAAGGTAACACTACTGGCTAGAGCCAAAAGTTGTTTTTTTTTCATCGACTCATTTAAATTTCTACCTACATTATATTGAACTGAGCTGTGCTTTGCAAACCTACAACCATACTGGACATTTCAGTAGAGGGTTTACCACTTGCAAGGCAAATCAGAGCCATATCCATTAGATGGGAGTGCTAAAAGTGCTACCTTATCACCAAGTTGTTGTAAGCCATTTTGTGTATAGAAGACCACCTCCAATAGTCTATATACCTCTCATCCTCTTATAGCAAAAAATCTGGACAAAGCCTAAAATAAGTTGCAGTGACAAAGACCCAAAAATAGAAACAAATTTCAAATATTACTCTTATAAACTTAAAAAGTTGCAGGAATAACAGGTTTTGTTGCCTGCATTTTTTGAAGGATATAAAGTCTGGAACTGAAATGTATGCCATTACTGAATGACTCCAATCTTCAATAATTTTCCAGAAAACCAAAACTTTTATGAGTAACAGACCAAATATATGTTGCAAAAATTGGACATTCTGTGTAAATTTGGACAACTCAGAGAATACTTTGTTCTCATCAGAGTATATCAAGGAAAAGCAATAGTTAATACCTTATATTCATAAGGTTTGGTAAAAGAAAAAGGAATCCAGCAAATCAAATTCCAAACAAACAAGTCTTATACCCTTAATTTTCTACAGTATTGGACTAAATTGGAGGTCAGACAGTTTCTCTTGCCTCAGTTGCCAGACTCCTAGTACTTGATATACTTTGGCAATGTAACAACTGCATGATACTCACCATTAATGAAGTACTACTTACTCCCATCATAAACATCCAGTGAGGGAGATGTTTAACTTATGTAGGCACCACTCTCGCACATTCAAAAACAGTCCGTGAGCATTACACAATTCCACAGCATTCCCACAAAAATACATGGAATATTATCATATGCTGAGGTTGTAAATAGTCATTGCCTATACCTGCACGGTCAAACAATATTAAAAGTGTGCAGAAATTAGAAACCCCAACGTATACTGCCACATCCAAAACAAGAAAAAAACTTGCAAAAAAATTTGTACTCTTAAGCCCTCTAAAAGTTATGTACCACTGATTGGTGACTATAGTAAAATGCACTCTGTTCTGAAAAGGCTGGACAAAAATATGGTGATGGTGAGTTGTCTTTCAGGTGCCAAGATCTCTGACATCTCAAGGGCCCCTCAAAGCCTTTAAGGTGAAAAAAGTACAATTATGACAAGGTGGTGGTCATTTGGGTGTAAACAACGTGGTGTGCAAAACACTAAGTGATATAAAGGGAGACATTTTTGAACACTTCATTCATGTCACAAATGCAGGAACAACTCTGCTATGGTTGAGAATACTACCTTCACCAGGTGCAATGAAAAGATAACAGAGGTCAACGATTTGCTGAATAGCGTTTGTTATTTGAGTGGGATGCAGTGCATGTCACTGTGGTATGAACTGGTGAATGGCCCTTAATGCTTTGCAAGGATGGTTTGCACATCTCATTTCCAAAGTTTTGCATACCAGCAAAGCCTTAGTGGGCCTTATAGTGTACCTTTTTAGGCAGAATCCACTAATGGATCTTTAAGCATAAAAATCATAACAAACCACTGGACAAGATCAGTCTTGGCACTGCTCATTGCTAGAAGTCTAAAACTGCCTAACCATGAAGCCTTCTAGCATTTGGAGCACACGCGTAAAAATCACTGAAAAGAGGAGAATGCACTCCCTTTATATCAGGGTTTTGCACCTTCAACATCTTGACACCCAATGGGAACTGTGGTAAATTATCTATGTTTGTTAATGATCACATAACTTCAAGGCAAACTCCCAGAAAGCCACTAACCAAACTTTCTCAGATCCAACTTGCACTAAATAACTACGATTAGAACATGGTATGTTACAAGGCCCCCTGGATGACCCCCAAAAATCTTGTCCACTTCTTAAATATAGCGGATAAGCTTCAAACACACAAACTCCATCAACTGATGTAACTATCAGTCAATGAAATGGGAGATATATATATATATATATATATATATATATATATACTTAAAAGGTGCACAATTCCCAATGTTTCCTCAATTTCATAAACAAGAACTTCCTGCATCAGTCAGGCAGGCCTCTAGAGGGTAAAATGTTTGTGACATGGTCCTTACAAATATTTCACATGCACTATCCCATTGGTATACCCTTGCGCAGTCAAATCTTACCACAAATGGGTAACATTTACTCTCAAAATTCCTAAACCAACAGATACAAATCATAGTAATCAAGGACTTAATTTACCAACGTCTTACAATTCTATAATGAAGTCTCAAGTATGTCTATAATTCCCATAATGATGATGAGGCTAGTAGTTATGTAGTCCACATGTTCCTAAAGAACTCAAACTTCTAATCATCCATAAAGAATGAATGTTAAACGTATTCACAAAAACACCAGAAAGAATGAAAACACATTCTCATTGAGATCCAGTAAGAATGCAGACTGTCTACTGATCAGCACTAAACATACACTTGTGGATCCACTCCTGCAGCTTTTCAGCCTAAATTTACCCACCAGCTTTGTCCCTGAGGTATTGCACAGAATAGATCTGATGCCAATAGACATGGCAAGCCCCACCATGGACCTCAGAAATTAGAATCATCAGCCTGACAAGCCTCATCAGCAAGGTCATATAAAATGTAATACCTAACCTGAAAAACTTTGATATTAATCATTTTATAAGATTTCATGCCCAGGTTTTAAGGGAACATCTTGGCCAATGAATCTGCTGATTTATTTTGAGAAGGTAATGCAAGCTTTGGACAGTGGCAGCATTGCCATGCATCATACTTTGACCTTGCCAAGTCATTTGGTATCACTGAACATATGCCCAAATTATAAACAACTATGACTCATATATAGTTACATGGCTAGTTAAGAAGGTGAGGGGCAGTACTTGCACTGTGATGGTGACAGGCACGTCTTCAGACAGCATGAAGGTGACCACTAGGATACAAACTAGCACATCTGCTCTTTAGCATATACATCTCTGATCTCCTGATCAAAAATGAGGAGCTCTAGTCCATGGATAGGGAGCGTTAGTCAACTAATTCAGCAGATGATTGCAAACCGAGTGTTATACTCAAACCCCTTCTGACGTGCAAAAGATGCAAAATAAATTTGCACATTAATAGCTGGTGGTCTGAAAATGGACTAAAATTAAATGCTAAAAAATGCAATATTGTTGCGTTTGGTGAATAAACCCTCCACCCAGCTTATAGTGCAGAAAATCCCCAACTCCAAAATGATGGAGACAAACCCTGGAACACAAGGAAATAATTCCCTCTCCTTTGATCATGTTGCAACAGGGGACAAAAAAATTCTTCCTAGAACTAATTGCAAATGGTATTTCTTCTAGAATCCAAATGGTCCTCACCCCTCCATACTCTGCATTGATCATGCCCATCATCAAATAAAATTCTCCATTTGAAATGTATCTTAACATATTGAGTAGTTGGAAACACTCCAAAGGCTCCTAACAAAAAAGATCTTGAGTATCTGAGCTACCAAGAGTGGCTGGAGGCCTTGCCCTTGTATTCAGTGTTCCACAGACTTTTTAAGGATAACTCCTTGACTTTTGGTCCACTGGGGATGCAGTAGCCCAAGACCTTTATTTTTCCACAAAGTGAACAGTCTGTGAATACCAGAACCATAGATCTGAACCAGTGTTAGGAAATAAATCAAAGAGAAGAGAGAGAGGAGAGAGATTTGTCACACAATGACTACCCCTTCTCTAGAAGAAATGTCCTCTCCAGATAAAACAATCTGACACTATCTTCTCTTAAAAAGGAATTAGGTAATTATATGGGTATTCATAAATTCACCACTATGACTGGCCTATTGCTCATTGAAAAAGAAGGCAATATCCAAGGATGGGTAACCTTCAGGGCCCAGTTGTCTTATACTACTGAGAGAGAGGGAAAGGTAGTCATAAAATAGCCGAAACCTTTAAGGCTAAACACACACACTTCTAGTTATAGTAGGATCATCAAACAAAGAAGTTTAAGAAAAAATGATATATATTTAAA
>NC_056743.1:528097706-528100206 GCF_019279795.1 Protopterus annectens
TTTGGGTATATTTGTAGTGGAAGAGGTAAGTATGAATGATGCATTCAGTATATAGTTGCGCCATGTTTTGGTATGCATAACTAGCACGCACATTGGAGCCTTTACAAGTCCAAAATCAGGTATAACTTTTATGTGTTAATCTCTAATTCACATTAGTAAGAGAATAACCTGACTGGCAAAATAACTGTGACTTTCCTCGTTATCCAGCCTGATGATATGCGCACAGCTGTGTGTAAATCTCTCATCGTGGAGTCTCCTACCAGCTAACATGTTGGGCGCTTATGGTAAACCCTTAGTGGTTGTGAGGTATGGTGTGTGGACTATGTGGTGCATATGTGGTGTTAAGGGCTGTGGAGATTGCATGTATTTTTCGCCATGGAGGTCTCCTTTGTTTGGGTATGTTTATGTGGAGGACCTCCGCGCCTTATGTAGGTGTGGTGTTGTGTAGAATTGCAGGTGGTGTTTGAAGTGTAGTGATTGTGTTGAGAACCTTTTCAGTGCCAGTTGCCACTGAATTGAGGTGGAGATAGCTTGACTGTACATTCTAATGTAAATGCATCTCTCACCAAGTGTGTTCCTAGCTGGTAGTAGTAGATGGTTTGTCCGTGACTATGTGAGGCAGTTAAGTTGCACTGTCTCTTAGATGCCCATTTATCAACCAGACTGGCAGCTAGAAACTGTCGCAGGAAATTGTCCATCCATATTTGGAGTGGTGAATCTGAGAGGAAGAAAGGCCAGGGAGAGCTAAGGGGTGGGCCTAAAGCCCAAGTGCTTAAAGGACAACCGCACCCTCAGACTCAAAAAACATATTTATTCCATCATGGTTTGGTGTTTCCTACATTTCCAACAGCACTCTGGGACTATCGAGCTTTTGAGATATTTTTTTATAGTGCAATTTCTGACTCTCTGACTACATAGGGGCTGGCATTTTTGAAATAATTCAGACTGTTTACTCGCCTCTAAATATCCCAGAATGCATTGTTTGTCTCCAAAAAATTGCATCAGATCTGCCACATTTTCACTTTCAGCTGCTGTCACTTCATTGACTTTAACAGGCATTCACTGCTGTATTAAAGTCCCTACTTTTTGGTTAAAATGTCATCCTTTTCAATGACTACTTTAAACACAAGCAGTGGAAATGCCGCGATTTTAAACAGAACTGAAAATTACATTTTATTGCTTTTGTTTCTAGAAATGCGTTAACTTGCTTTCTTTTGTGAAGGAATTTGCAATCTAGTTCTTCAATGCATCTCCCTCCCACTTCACACCTACCTTTTCTAGCTGTCAAAGAGTTAAGGGTAATTTGACCCATTATCTGTGCATGTGATTGACATCTCACAGCAGGTGACCAGAGTAATGTACTGTTTTCTTGTCAGCCTTTCCCTCCTTACAGTGGGGACACTTTTTTGTTGCACTCCCTCCTCTCAAATTTAAAACCAAGCTACATATGTAGCACTGGGAAATAATCACTGTTTTGCAAAGCATCAAACTCCCACTTATTTTCCTTCCCGTTTGATTAAATAGCTAACAAATGACACACTATAAACATGAAATATTTTACAGACTTGCATGCCATGCACCCCTGAACATGCTTTTTAAGACATAATTTTAAAAAATTATGGTATTGCATACTACTTGTAATCTGATGTAGTGTTGTCGACACTAGTGACAGACATCTGCTTCTTATGTAAAAACACATGCAATTAATGTAAACGCATGGTTATTGCAAATTTATGCTCTTAGTTTTTGCAGCTGTTACTGTGCTTCTGCCTGTACTTTGTCACATATCGGTAGGGCAATGTAAAGCAATATGACAATACAAAAACAAAGTTTACAAAATTTAGAAATTACATCCAAAAATGAGACTCACTCTCTCTCTCACACTCACTCTCTCTCTCAAACTCACCACCCACCTCACTCACCACGCTCACTCATGTTCACCCACACTCACTCATGTTCACCCACACTCACTCAACACACTCACCGTCATCCACCACACCTCACTCACCCACATTCAGTCACCCACACTCACATCACCCTCACCACACTCACTCACCCACCACACTCACTCACCCACATTCAACTCACTCACCCACCCTCACTCACCCACCACACTTCACTCACTCACATTCACTCACCCACACTCACTCACCACCCAACACACTCACCACCCTCACTCACCCACATTCAACTCACACACCCACATTCCAACTCACACCACGACTCAACCACGCCACCCCCCACACTCGCTCAACTCACAAAACCACACCTCAACTCACAAACCACACTCGCTCAACTCACAAACCACACTGCTTCAACTCACACTCACCCTTTCACACACATAACCACAAGTTTTGTTTGGCAACACTAAGAATGACCCCAGGCTGTCCGAGAATGTACGAGTAATTATGTACTTTGGCTGTGCAGACATCAGAAACAGAAACACATGCCTATACAGATCTTACACATCAAGCCGCCTCCACTCAAATTGTACATGAAA
>NC_056743.1:528107706-528113150 GCF_019279795.1 Protopterus annectens
TTTAAGCATATGAAATTGACAATTTAAAGCCCTCTCAGTCAAGGTAGCAGAAGTGTAAACCTTTTCCCCCATCTGTCCAGTGCCCTTGAATCCCTATCAGAGGGGATAGGGTTTTGCAGTGGAAGCCTTGACCCCTTTGGGACCCTGAGAAATAGTTTCTGGGTCAGCAGCAGGGTTTTTATAAAGAAATTTATGTGAATCTGGAACCCTGTAGTATCTGTCTGGTTTAACAGGAGCTGGAGGTAAGGAGTCTGGAGAAAGGCCGGACTCTGAAAATACATCATCTACAATGTCTAGCACAGGGGGAATAGTAAGAGGCCTGTGCTGAGGAAGTAAAAGAAAATCTCTAAGCCTTTTCTTTGATTCTGAAAATCTTTGGCTTTCCCAGTGGAAGTGCTCCCTCATGGTATGCAGGGTTTCCCCAAAAGAATAATCCTCAGGAGGAGAGGCTGAAGGGATAGATTCTTCAGCAGCAGAATCCTCATAGGAAGGAAGAGAGTATTCCTGTTCAGAAGAGTCATAAGCTATATCAGGCAGCACAAAATAGGGCTAGGAGTGCATTCAAACAGGGGCTGTGTGTAGAATTACAGTTTTAATTCACTAGGAAGACTTGTCTTACCAATGAAGCAAAAAATGCAGACGAAAATGCAGGCAATCCAAACTTTTCAGTAGTCCCTCAAACAAATGCAGTTGACAGGATACACGAACCAAGAAAAGGAGTTCCACACACCACATGGATTTTATTAGGTTGAGTGGGCTGGGTAAGGCAGGTCTGACATCACAATGTGGGAGGAACACTGGCTCTTCTATACAGCATGCAAATCAGGCGGGGATTACATCACTTTGGGGGAGGAAACATCCCGATAGCTAGAGCAAGAGCAGATGGCAGATGTGACATCATAATTTCAGAGCCAGCTACAGGTTTTTCAAGTTGGTTTGCAAAGTGAAACAAAAACAGTATAGAAAGCTAGGAAGCAGAACAGGGAAAACAGTTGAGTGGGTTATTTTTTTAAAGCTGCAAGGGTGATTTTCTTTTAAGCTTTATCAAAGAACAGGGACTGGAAGAGTCAGCAGGTTGGGGAATCTGCTTTAATATCCTGTTGTTTTCCTTTAAACCAAACCTAAGAGCTTAGAATAACACTTACGAATAATTTAGACAGGCTATAAACAAGCAGTAATAAATGCAACAGAAAATATGCAGTTGAACACTTTAGAGAACAGGCAGCAAGTAGGAAAAAAGCTAAGTAAGATGAAGTAACAGAATAGTGGGAAGAAACAAAAATTAGAAAAATATAAGCAGCTGAATAAAGTGTTTTTTTTTTTTTGAGAGTTTTTGGATCAGTAAGAGATTCCAAGTTTTTGTTGATTTTTTTTTAATGCATTATTTGTATGTGCATGATAAATGTAAGATTATAGGTTCATAGGTAAGGTAAGTACCAGGATAGTTTCTCTTGCTGGCCATTTTATCTAGCTAATTTCCACTTTTGTGTTTGAAATAACCTATCCCAATAGGTTATTAATTGGCATCACCTGTCCCATGGTTGATATTTTAAATATTACCCCTAAAGAGAATAACTGGGATCACACCATAGATAGGGATAGGGTCCATAGATAGGGAATCTTGAGACAATGTTACAACTGCCTTATGTACACAGACCACCCTATCCTCCTCCCAACAAGCTCAAACATATGTGAGAGATGCAACTATATAGCTAAATTGGAGGATGAGCTCTCTCAACCCAGTACTGGCATAGTCGGACAGGAGGAAAAGGTAACCACACACACCACAAATCCAGTCTCACATAGTCCCATCGCATCAGCAAACCAAACACACAAACACACAAAAACATACTCGGAGGCTGTAAACAAAAATCTTCCTAAGCCTCAGAGACCTCCAAAGCAGACATCCAAGCAACCCCCACCATGCAACAGTACCCACATAACACATAACTCACAAAGTCAGTGTGCCACATAGTCACAGCCCTTAAGGCTAAACAACACACCAGATACACTTGTAATAGGTGACTCTATTGTCAGACACTGACGTCCCACTCACCAGACTGAATAAGGAGAAGGTCACTGTAAGCTGCCTGTCTGGTGCCAGGATCCGCCACATAACACATGCACTCAGGTCACTCCAAAGCAAGTACAAATATGACTCTGTCATTGTCCATGTTGGTGTGAATGACCTGAGATTCCTCCCTGACTACATAAAAGAGACAGAGGAGCTCTGATCATGTAGCCCAGGCTGGTATGACCCTGACCTTGAGTAGCATCTTGCCCTCACCAAGAATGATGCCACAGTATAAAAGACAAAATGATCAGTTTTAACAATTGGCTAAAGTATAGGTGTCATTCAAATGGGATCCAGTATCTGTCAGCCTGGGATGACATGCTCGACAAGCCACGTTGTTTTACAAGGGACAGCTTGCACCTGTCACCCCTGGTTTCGAATATTGGCAAAGGCTTTTGCCTCTTCCATAGTTCCTTTTTAGGCAAGGCTCAAAAGACAAACCCACCTCCATAGAAAACACAAAGAAAAACTAAGGGTAATGTTGCTCAACGCCAGAAGTCTAAAGCTCAAGATGCACTCTCACTGACATCCATATTCATCCCCACCCCCAGCCAAGGAAACCACGGTGAAGAACTTCAAAAGCAAACTTCACACTTCTCAAAACCAAGGTGGAATCTTTCAAAGGCCCCGGCCAGTGGAAACTGTGGTCCAAAATGCAGAATCCTTTACAAAAGCATTCTATGGACACCTACAGAATGCATGGAGCATGTTATCCCAAATAAAACCAAGACCCACTCCTCCAAAGTCAGGAAAGCTGCCTGGTGGACCCCGGCTTAAATAAACTATATAATAGAAGGAGGAAGCTACTACATGATAGAGCAAAATCCCAAAAAGGGAAGGCGTCTCTGATCAGTACTAGCAAAAAACTACAAGCCTGGGTAGTAGTTTAGACAAAAAGCACTATATTGCACTTCTTGCCAATGAGTTATAGTACATGGCTTTGGAACGAGTTAGTTGTGGTAAACCTGCTTGTAAGATGTTTGTGTCATGGGAGAATCTGTTATATGTCCCAATTATCCAGTCATCTGCAAACTTGCTTAGACTTTACGCCTCAGAAGTAAACAACAAATAGGAGTGATCTCAACATGGAGCCCTGAGGTACCTAGCTTGTGAATGGTCATGATAACAACAATCGTGATTTCCTGATTCCTGTCTGTGAGAACTCTTGCAATCCAGTGTTGAGATCTGTGGTTCCATTGTCGGTGTTGCTGTATCTCCAGAGGGATTCTGAAAAAATCAGGATGCTACATAAGGAACCTGCATACTTTGTCATGACTGGCAACATGTGAACAAATGCCAGGTCTGAAATTGATGTTCACCCAGGTGAAATCAAACATGTGGTAGTCACAGGTATGTGCAATTGTACAGACCTTGATGTACCACTCGCCCGGCCAAACAATAGGGCCACGCATGGCTGTATGCACACTGCCAACATGTGTCACATCGCAAACATACTCAAGTGTCTCACCAGCAGGCAGTGTTATGAGGTGAACGATGAAGTGAGCACAGAAACTACAAGCCTATGAGTCTGAGTAGTCCAATATGAAAAGCAAAAGACTGAATTCACAGGGAAATGTTCTGTTCAAAGACACAGGACACAAATTGAATTTTCCTTAGTTGAGAAAAGGCTATGTCTAGTGCCTGGCACAGTGACCTGTAATAATGTAGATAGGAAAATTATGGAGTCAAAATTGTCATTCTGTACTCGTGACACTGACAGTAGTGTGCTTACTGCCTGACTTGACAAGTTTAGTTAGTACAACTGCAAACTGGATGCTGCAATCCGTATTTGACTGAAGGGCGTAAACCCTCTTACGTGGTGTTTTCTGCGAATGGCACATCTCTTTTGTTGTTTTAAAAAGACCAAAGCCACATTAGTAATGTGAAAAATATGAATAACTGTGTTTGGCTGAGTAGTGTCTGCTGCCAATTAACAGCTCGATATATGACCAGTGGAGCATTAAGATTTGAAATATGCACAAAGAAAGGCAGAGAGGGCCTCAAAGTAAATTTACTAATATGAATAAAAGACTAAAGGATTGCTAAATAGTTTCAGCTGAATTAGAGGAGATCGTATTAAGATCCCAAATGCCTCCATTATATGCATTATGCAAGTGATACATACATACACAAAATAATTAGTTGCCCCCCCCCCCCAAAAAAAAAAAATCACTGTGTGGAGTATAGAAAACAGTGAGTTTTCAGTACATAATTTTACTGTGCCAGCATCATAGACACAGGTTTGCTATCTACTGTTTTACAGTCCTTCAAAAATGTGTGGAGATGATGAAAACATCATGTAAAATACAAAAACATGTCACTAGGCTAATGTCCCTCAAAGAGATTGTAAAACAAACTTAAGTGAACATAATAATGTCTTGTAGAAACAAGGCAGAAACAAAAAAATGTACACAATGAAATAATCAAAAATTATCCTCAACTCTTTCACGAAATTTAATTTGAAATTTTTTACATAAATCTTTCTGCTGCTGCCTAACAAATGATTCTATGGGCAGAGGGGAAGACATTTGAAATGGCACTCCCTTCCTTTCAATTGTGAGGTGTCAGTTGCAGTGGCAGTTTTCACACCTTTGCAGTAGTATGGGAGGAGGGGACTGTCAATTCAGGCAGGACTACAAAAGAACACTTAGAACAAAGGCATCCAATTTAGCTACAACTCTGTCTGCTGCTAGATAACTTCAAATTATACTGTAAAGCAAGCTGTGATCTAAACATAAATGAGGGTGATTAGCAACAGAAAAGAAGAAGGCCTAACACAGACGAAATCCAAACTGACAGTGAGTCACAGATTTCCCATTATATGTCAATGGCATGGTAATTCACAGTTACTTCCTTATGTCTGGCATGAGTCACAGAAAGGACACTTGAAATGCTTTATGGGAAAGAGAAAGGCTTGAAGGAGAAGAAGATCACGTTGATATAGCAAGCCCCATCGGTAGCCATGTTGTGGTAAAATAGCTAAAATTACTAATAAACCACTTAGAGTCAATTTTAGGTGTTAAAATAGGTCTGGAAACAAAGATAGACTGAAAAAAACATATTTTTTTAGTTCTAGGGTGGAGTGTTCCTTTAAGAGCTTAACTGCAGTTCATTGATTAATTTGGCTTGGCTAGATTGCTCATTTAAGTACATGGAGTTTTGGTGGCAGCATCTCTCCAGTAAAATAAAAGGTTATTTCTGGAAAAAAAATATACATGATTTGTACTTCTGATGTCGTACCATTTCAATACTGATATATGCCAAGCATATACTACATTCTCTAACTGGAAAAAAGTCATATTCCTATCCCAATTTATCAGACTGTTATTGTATGATGTATAATCACAGCTATATGCATTTTTAAAATTTT
>NC_056743.1:528113650-528131150 GCF_019279795.1 Protopterus annectens
AGTTAAAAAAAAACCCATAGTGAATACACTGACATTCTATGCATCTATGGCAGGGTTATGTACCACTGCATTGTGAAACAGGCAAACATGTACCAGCATGTTTTCTATAGCATAGCTGTCTGTTCAGTGAATAATTATCCCTTATGGAGTATTTCCGGTATCTCACCTACCATTTCCTTAAATTCATCACAAGCACGAAAAGTATTCCATTTCTACTTAATATTTGTGAACAGCAGGGAGAACAGTACATGGAAACTCCATATCAGTACTATTTGCACCACAGCCTTCATCAATGCCCAGATGTTGACACTCCCTCAATAAATGTAACTGCCAAAGGAATGGGGCCATCATCTTAGTACTGCCCTTTGATATGTAATCCAAAAGTTGCGCATAATCTATAGTGTTAGTCAGTCAGTTCTGTCGGCAGTTGGTTCTGGCCACCTGTTTAACAGAAGCCATTGATGCAGCCTCACAGTGATGCATCCTTGTAATTGATTTGTAGTACATTTAACTTGCTTGACAGTATTATGTGATATAGTATCAAATACTTTGGTGAGGCTGTGATATGCTTAATGGACAGCTTGACCACCTTTTATGGCTTGTGTGACCCTCTGAGTTTCAGATTCATCTGACAATATCTACATTTAAAGCAGATGTGTTCGAGCAACAAACCTTATACGATTTCTTGTGCTGTAGTTGATAAAACTTATTGTGACCCATTCCATGGCCTTACAGATGAGGCTCGTCAGGCTTATGGTTCTGAAATTTCTGTGGTTTGTGGTGGGTTTAGCTGTTTGATAAGCCATCACAATGCCATACCTTGAGAACAAAACCAGTTGGTAAGCTTTGTTTGAATACTTGTAGGAGCAAATCCACCAATGCATCTTTAGCAGTGCTCAGTAGACAGCCTGGTTTATCAGTTGCCATAGACGATGCATTTTTATTGTTTTGGAAAATACTTGTATCAAGCATTATTTTATGATAGAAGGTAGTAGGTTGTTAGGGATATGTGGCTTTGGCAAGCATCTCTCTGGGATGAAGTTAGCACAAAAATTGTTTGTCAATACATTTATAATATCTACCGAGTTAGAGTAGGTAGAGCCATTTTTAGGTTTATGGGAGTCTTTAGTTTTATAGATGGCATTTTGCAGCACCTTGGGTGTAGATACAATGTTATCCTTTTGTGCTGCTTGTTTTGCTATGTATTTTAATGATCTGCTTTCTGTTGTATTTATTTATAAATGTGTATTACCAGGTTGGTTTTTTGTTTCCTTTCATATTTTGTTTACTTTATAGTCGCTCCATCTATATACAGAAATTTTATTTAGCATACATCTTAGATGATTATTCCTACCTTCCAATGTTTGCTTGTTTGAATTTTAATTATGTAAACTAGTTTATGGTAAACCATGATAGTAAAAGCTGGCTGAGGCCAGTGTACAGCATAGTTGCACAGGATTTCAGTTGTTTAGATCCAGTAGTTCTTATAGCCCAGTGTTGGCAGTTGGTTTGAAACATTAAAAATGTGTTTTACAAATCAAATTTGATCAGGTTTTCACTTTGCTAAAAGCATGATGAAATGATGCATTATATTTTCACCTTGCCAAAGCATTTGGATAATTAACTGATGCCATATATATTTCATATGATTCTTTCAGATAGACTCTCATGAACGAGATAGATATGGAGCAAAACAGTTTTGTCAGTCTGTTTAACAATGTAGTCTTTCTCTCTCCTGCTGTGTTGGTGAAAAGCTTGTTTCAAAGCATATGATATATGCAGTAAGGCCCAACCGTAAACTACTGCTTAAGTTATTGCTTGCGTACCTCAAAGCATAGAAGTTAAAAAAAAATAAATAAATAAAAATATTCAGCTGAACTGATCTTGCCAGTGGTTTTCAAAGCATGACAGAATTTATTTATTTCATCATTTTCTGTTACTTAATCTTGGTGTAAAACTTGCCTTCCAGCTCACTGTAAAATATTTTCTCCAGTGCTGAATTCAGCTGGCATATGTCTGCAGCCATTTAAAATGCACATACATATCCTCACACACACTCATAACCCTTGGGTCTTCTTCATAAATGTTACTGTAAATCTGACTAGGCCAACTGCAGAAACAGCTGCCATGGAAAAATAACCAGTCATCACATGTGCAAGAGAACAAGTTGTGGCATTCAGGGACAAGTCTGGAAAATAGGTGTCAGACCTTAACTAATAGTGATTGTTCTTCCATTCTACTGTAATTTACGATTAATTCACACATTTCATTTCCATTTAAAGTGCGATTACAGTGTTTTGAAGGCCATCGCTACTGTCTCTCTGCATTACTGTAACCTGGAAGTAATGCAAGGTGGCAGAGACTACTAACGAATCAGACCTTTGTTTCATCCATAACACAAACGTATGCTGTCTGCTTTCTGATTTATAGCTAGCTTTTAAAATTAGTGCTACAGAGTAAAGCAAAACACATGCAGCACTAAAGTGGCATGTGTTTCTGCTATATAAAGATGTACATGGAAATTTGACATCTTGCTTCTGAGGGAAAAATTAATTAACTATGCTAATGATCCTAAGAATCATAAATTTGCTGTATTAGAATATACATTTACTGCAAAATTCATATGAGACACAGAAATGTCACCTACATTCTACACACAAATGTTTCTATTATATGTGGTGTAAGAATTGAATTTTGCAAGGTTTAAACTGCAGCACAAGGGTAATGATTTGTTTTCTGTTTGGATTGTAAATAGCTGAAAATATACATATCAAAAGTTTGGGTTAAGTTTAGTCTGCTGCTTGTTTTAAATGTTAAGCCAAATGTAGTAAAGATCATATTTTTTATAACCGCAGGCTAGCAGCAACACACCACAATATTTTAATGTCTTATTTCTCAGTTTCTTCAATGTCTGTTAATTTTAAACATTTACTTACCGAGTACTTGCGTATAACAGCATTCTATAGTAATCATGTAATTATTGGGATCAACACCATTTATAGTGTGGTTACTATAACACATTCATGTCCACTGATATGAAAACTGTAATGCTACAGCATTGAAAGTTGGGCTGATGATAATGGTACAATTTCACCCCTCACAAATTAAGAAATCTGTTTGCGATGTTGGCAAAATTTATAAATGTTATTTGCTGTTCGATAAATACTAATAGTTCCATTTTTCTGTTTCCTCCCTGGCAACAATTAAGCTACAATTCCTTGTTAGCATTTTTATAACATATGCCCTAAACAATTGTATGTTAGATTTCATTACTGTGTGATGAAAGTTCTTCAAAAAGGCCATTCTATGCATCTAATACCCATTCTCTGAAAAAAAAATTATCCTTTTTGTTTTTAACTAGTAACCAGGGGGGAGGGGTTGACATAATGGTTCAGTTCCTTACCTCACAGACATGTTTATAAGCAAGTGCTAGGATGCTGTCTTTGTGGACCATTTTAAGCTATTTTTATTACAAAGGTGAGAATCAAGTACAGGCATTACTTAGTTCTGTCCTGTGATTGTTGGCTAGGTTTGTAATTGTCTGCATAGTTTACCTATGAGACCATGTAAACCCAATGGATATATCTTTATGTAAAACTTTAACTCTATTTTAGGGGCAACTGAGACTGGTTAGCTGTCTACCTTAGACATGAAACAGTAGACACAGGAGAATGAAGGAATCCTACCCTGTACCACAGCCAGATATTTAAGAGTTTCCATCATCAGTAAGTGCCTGGTTGTTTTATAAATGTCTTCTCCTGAAATGTGCTAACCTATTGAATTTTTGTTAGTTATTCCCTTCAAGTTACTTGACCTTTTCTTTGTTCCACCTCCCTCTTTCCCCATCCTAGGGTTTAACAATGGGTACTGTATGTTTTTATATATTAAGTTTTCAAGCAGAAATGGCATCACATCAAGATATTTCTTGAAAGCTAAGTATTGGCACAGTATATTGTAAAACAGTCATAAGAACCAGTTAGTAGGTTTAACCAAATGCAAAACATTGTGCAAAACCTTATTGATGTCTGAAATGAGCAAGAGTTAGAGTAAATGAATATTTACTTAGTAGAGAAACAGTATCTTGATTGAGTGGGAAGGGTTGAGAGTGATTTTTCTATGCAGGTAAGATGTCTTGACAGATGCACGTGTGTGTGTGTGTGTGTGTGTGTGTGTGTGTGTGTGTGTGTGTGTGTGTGTGTGTGTGTATATATATATATATATATATATATATATATATATTTTTTTTTTTTAAGATTCTGACAAATACTAATGTGGTAGATTCAATGAAGTTAGTATGTGGACTTGAGCATAATGTAAATGTAGCTATAGTTTGATTTTCTGTTACTGTATTTGTATTTGTGCAACTTTTTAAAAATGCCATGTTTAATAAAGTTGCTTAAAAAAAGGGAAGACATAAGGATGTAATGGATAGATTCTGATAAATAATTTGCCAAACCTGCAAGAAAACACAGAATCTGAGCCTGTTACCCAAACACCCACCATCCTGTTAAGGAGGCATTGCCTGATGGTATATCTTCACCTTTTGGGGAAGGTATTCAAGCACCCTAGGTTAAGCACTAATTTTTTCATGCATGTACATAAATAACTAAAGAGGAACTCCTGGACAGCTGACACTGTCAAATGAGATAAACATACAGAAATGGTCCTTCACAGCAGTGGTGACCTGAAGTAGAGAGAGAGAGATGTGACTGCAGACATCGACATGACAGATTTTAGTTAACATCTACATCCTGGGGACTGAATTCTGAGAAAAAGCTGCTGTTTTGAGGGACTAAAAGGAGTAGATACCTTTGACACTGCTGTTATTGGAACACAATCCAAGTGTAGTAGAAATTCCATAAGAAATGTATTGCAGTCGTATTCTGATGTAATATTGCTTGAAGACGATGCTTAAGGCTATTTAGATAAGATATGAGGAACTGATGAATCTTGGAAATGCACTAGGTCCAGAAATTAATGGATAATCAAACACCTGGGCAGGTTTGTTGTTCATAGTAATTAAAAAATTACATCATATTCCATGCTGGCAGTGGAGAAGTATGAGAGAGTGATGTCTCTATACAAGCGCTCTCTTAATAATGATCTCCCCGCTCATTTGTAAGTGCACGACTTCACCATTATGCTCCAAGGACAAGGCACTTGTTTTCTTCTCCAGAGGATTTAGTAGCCTTCCAGAATGGGGGAGACTCCTGAATTAGAGTTAATGAGTGTGCAAACAATTATTGTCCTGGGAAAGAGGAGATCCCTTAAACAGTAAGGCAAGTGACTGGCCTAGCAAAGTTCACAGCCATGGTTAGTCTTGACCATTGACACCCGCCGATAATTTTTGATGAGATACTGCACTGAGGCCCCATTTGCTTGAATTGCTGGTAACTTATGTGGATGTAAATGACTGGCAGGGAATGCTACTCAATACCATTGCCAAATTTCTCCTGGTCAGTATGACCACAGCCTTGGTTCTCCCCTGAAAAGGAATAATTTGCTAGAGGGACTAGCCCAGCCAACAGAGTATAATTTAATTAATGAATTAACAAATAAGGGAAGTGAATGGCTGAAAACAAAAATAATTGCATAAATGCTAGCAATGAACACCTGAAGTCCATTTTGCTGTAAAAGCAGAGTTCCATCCCTTTTCCTTAAAACAGATTATCTGGATGAGCCATTTACTGAAGTAGAAGTTTGTGAGGCTATTCCCAGAACTCCAGCTAGTAAAGCTGCCAGGCATAATAACATTAATGAAAACTATGAGGCACTGAAAGCCACTTGGGTTGCCTTTTAAAAACAGACAGTAATTCAGTGCAAAAAGCAAACACCCAGAACCAAACATATTTGCACTGCCAAAAGCCTGTAACCAAGCACAGGCTCAAAATTCAACTGTACACCATTCATTTTTATTTTAGTCACAAAACAAAATAACAATCAGTGATGTATGTTAAAATTTCAAGTCTGCGCTTGGTTACTGGCTTTCGACAGTGCAAATATTTATGGTTCTTTCTCTTTAAAAAGCCTATATAATTAAGGAGTTGTTAAAGGCTCCATAATGTTCTCTACGATCCCACTGATTATGAAAACAAGAAAGAACTGTTGCTTTATACAAAACAACAGACTAGTCTCTCTCAGAATGTAGATGTTAAAATGTACTAGCTGCTTGCCTTGCACGTATTTCCCCCTCCACTAATTCTCCGCAGTCAGGTAGGGTTTATAGTGGAGAAATTTAGCACAGAATGAGTATTGACTAAGCACATGCATAATTTGATGGGAATTCTAGAACTTGCTTCTTCTATAGTCTTGGATTTTAATGAAATCTTCGTCACCATAAGATGCTAGTATTTATTGAAGGTCCTTGTCCATTTGAAATGATAAGTAGGAGTTGCTTTGTGCAAGAATCTTTTAGTCCTTGCATCCCAACCATGTTTGAGCTTGTCCAGTGGGAATGGATAGGGATGCCTACTATCTCCAGATTTATTCCAAGTCGAAGAATCACTTAACAGAATATTAAGTGGGAGGGAAGTGCTTCTTTAGTGGTCAGTACAAAATGCAAACCAATGCCTTATTTTTTAAGGGTGAGAGACATTCCAAAATTGATAAATTACAAGTCATTGCTGAAGAATTTAGTCTTAATCTCTATCCAGTAATAGTTTCTGCAGCTGTTAGCATAGTCCTGCGGCTTGAAAAAAATGTGGAGGTGTTAACTGCTATAAGGTTGGCTTCTGGGCTACCTAGGTAACTTACATGTCATGTCTATGATAGATTTAAATCTAAAATTCATTTAAGATAAACATTTTATCTGGGCCAGTATACATTGAAGAGGCTTTACCTCTCATGACTTGGAAGGTTAACAGTGATAGGTTTTAGGCCCTCTTATTATTCTGTGTGTTCAGACCTATCCTAGTACAGACCTGTAACCAATGCTTGCCAAAATGTCCAGGTTAACCTTATAGTTTGTCTGTGATACTAGAAGAATGCAGCTAGACAGCTGTATAATTTTAACTCTGGACTGGCCTTACCTCCTAGGGAATTTACTCTAGCTTTTATGCTTGCATAGTCAAAGATGCACTCCCCTGCCTAGGTAGCAGATCTTTAAAGCCAAATGTCTTAGTCCAGAATATCCCAATGGACTAGTGCTTAATGTTAAAATTCTCCTTAAGCATCTTAAATATTTGCAGCACATAAACAACTTTGGCAGCTATATATGGTTGCACCACATTCCCAAATTTGGGGTCAGCAATTCAGTTGTGGTGATTCCCTGGACTTGACTTCAAAAATGAGTGGTTCTTCGAAGAATATAGTAGTTTCTGTACTGTGCAAGAATTATTGGGCCATTTCTAATAACACTCCTAAAAACTCCTAATGCCATATAACAGGGTACTCCTGCCTAGGAATGATGTAATGAATTGTACTGAATACAGTAATATGCAAGTATTCTCAAATTAAAAGAATGGTTAAGGTATCAGTAACACCCAAATTAAAACTTAAATACATCTAAATTTTGTAGAGTCCATTTCATTGCATATACTTTGCCATATTCTCCACCCTAGGTCCATCATTACAGCAGTTGATAGAATTGCCAAGCTGCATACCTTCATCTATAATATGACCCTTACCACAGAATTCATTCCCACCACTCAAATATATATTGTCATTATCTTTATCCCAAAGTTCCCCTCACCCAAAACATTGATTCTACATTTACCTCTAGCCTATGTATACTACATAAATTATTTTAAAAAATCCTATAGGAACAAGTGCTCAAACGTGCAAACAGTTATGTTGTATTATCAGATATGCAGCATGGATTCGCAAATCGTTCTAGCACTACAACTGCCATTTTAACAAATGCAAAATAATCAAGGACTCTCTCCATCCTGAATTTTCATAAACAATAAGAGACATTTGAAATAGCAATCCACAGTTTACTCATTAAACAAATTGGCGAAATTTAACTTTGTATTTTATATATTTAAACTTTATTGTGGTAATAACTCAAATTATTTCAGTGTTATCTAGAAGATAGACTATTTAAAATTAAACAAGTTTGTTGATGTCAGCAGTATAGCATTAAAGGACCTGTTCATTGGGCACCATCAACATTTGAGTCCCTCAAGGTACAATATTATTCCCATTCCTCTATTGTCTCTTCATACCAACCTCACAGAAGACCTTCCACTGCTAAATTTCACATTGTATTCAATAACATCCTCCTCCTGCAATTTAATGTACAACTGCACACCAAAATGAAATTTAAGTATACTTCTCAAATGCTTCATATGGGGGGAATCTAATACATTTCTGATGGACTACAAATAAACCAATGTTATGCTGTTTGCCTCCCATTATACATTATATCATCTTCCAAATAGTACTGTTCTTTTTGAAATGGATACAAATACCTGCAGCTTACTGAGATTAATTTATCTTTATTACTATTAATCTGTATGGAAAAAGTATTGTCTCAACTAAAACTATGCTATAAAATCTCTCATCTTCCCTTTCCTGATCAAAGAGCACTTTCCAAAAAAATGTCCTTCTCCCCAAAATGGAATGTGGTCTCCCACTAGTAATATTTCACTTTGCCTATAACACAAATAGTTTACAAACTGCTGAAAATAAAATGTGTCTATTTGCTCTGATTGCATATAGTTATTTTCATCACTGCAAAACAGACTCAATTTACTCATAGTAAGTGAAATATTATTTCTAGGCACTGTTACATAATATGTTTCGAGCCCAATTCAAAAACAAAACTCCCCTTCAGAGAACTGAACTACTTAAACACCACAGTTTAAACAAGCATTGGAGAAAGTGCTTTTTTCTAGACTTATCACAGCTTTATGGAATGACCTCCTCACTGAAATAAGATGCTTTAACACGGTTTGCGAGTACAAGTCAACACTTTAAGAACAGTAGCATCAAGAAATTTCCTGTAAATTAAAAAATAAAGGCTAGGATAGATCACCAAAACATTTTATTAGTCCTGTCAAAATTTTTGACGTGGATATGTATTTACTTCTATGTAATTTTGCATAAGTATTGAAATTCATGTTTGTTTACCTTCTACTGTAATAGCAGACAATTATACTGTTTCAAACACTTTGGGGAATATACTTCAATCTGTATGTATCGTATGAAATTGTGAAAACTCATGACCAGCATTCACACCACTGCAGTACCTTCCAAAACCTTTGGCTTCCTCCCATGAATTAACTCTGTTGTTGAATGGTCAACCTTGCAGAAGGAAATCTGTATGAAGTTTACAATACTTTTTTGCCATGTTATGAAGAAGCAACTCAGCGGATTCACATGAGCAGCAGCCAAGCTTTAAGCTTAGTTTCTGCTGATAAGGCCTGGATGGTGAACCCTTCTACACAGATTTATTGCCACTTTAAGGCAAATAAAATGTTTCTAAATTGACACTTAAAGTGGTCTTTTCACTTTAGGAAAATTTATGTTAGGCCCGCTTTGTAACACTTAATAATTTACAAGCCATTTTTGTGAAAAAAGGTACAGCTTGTGTAAACTTGGAGGGATTTTTTTAATTCAAATTTAGAGTTAGGAAGTGTTTTGAAAGGAAGAGAGATCATTAAGTGGTACATCAGCACTTGTGTAAACTTATGTGATGGTGTATCTGCAATTTTTACTATTTATCTACGTTTTTGTGAAAGTTAATTACAGGATTATATTAAGCTGCTTATGTAGTACTGTGATAGATAAGTGTTTCTGACTGTGTGTGCTGTTTGTGAACACTTTTTGATAAATTACCTTCTGACTGACTCATTTTGGCAATATATGCCATCTTTGAGTTCCCTTATCGGTTACAGCATGAATACTTACCCACTCCTGCTGCTAACTCTCTTTGTACATAGAACTGATAAAACAACTTACTAAAGGCAAGGTCATTTCCTCATTTCATATTTGGGTGCATCTGTAGTGGCCATCTGTTATTCCTCAGGCTTCCTCTGGTTAAGCTGTTAAAGCCATCATAAATTGGGGGACGGGGGCAGACAAATCCTCATTGGCTGTTCTAATGTCTAATCTAGGAAAGAGAACCATTTTCTCTAGGTTAGGTTGTCTGTTTTCATCCAAATTTTTTCTTGCAAAGAAAGAACAAAAGGTTAAACACTGGCATTTTGTCTTTTGAAGACATGTCATTTAGAAAAGACAAATTTTCTAACAATAGGCAGATAATTACTGATGTTCAATCTTGGTGATCAGAAATCCTTACCTACTAATGTCAGCAGAGAAATTCCCAAAGGAAATATGTCAGAGTATTTTGAAATACTAACAAACCAGACATCTCTTAAGGACTATTACTTCCAATTCTCTGATTCAGGGGAAACTTGGTTCTCACAACGTCCCTGGGAGGTATTTTCCTTTTCTCAGACAATAGCAAGTATGACTAAGGTGTTTTTATGGGAACATATTAATGTGCTCTTGAATTGAGAATATATATTTTGGAAGCAGATATGCCTTTTTCCACTCCTATGCGTCCCATTGTGCCTGTCTTGGAGGATGCATTTAATGCTGACTGTAATAGTCCTGAATCTCATCCTTCAATTTGTAAAAAGGTAGACTTTTCAGAGATCTGTTTTCCCACCTTCAGCCTGAACCTAAGGCTATTTCTACATATTCATCAGCTGGAAATAACCTTAGTTTCTTCCAGTCCTTCCACTGTGAACAAGAAGTAAAGGTATTGGACAGGTTAAGGAAAATATGTTCTTCCTCTTTGCCATAAAGAATTCTTAACTATTAGACATGTATGTGGAAATTTATTCTGTTTTGTGCTGATAGTTTGAACTAACTGATATACTTTATTTTGAAGGTAGCTACTGTCTGAATTCCATTGTTTCTAATGTACAGCAATTATCCAAACATACCTTAGAGGTATATGATTGTGGAGGGACAGTATCTAAGGCCACTGCTACTTTTTGAAAAGATGTACCTGGGCACACAATCAGAGGTATTCTGAAGAGATAGAATCTGAAATTTTAAATTCAAGATTAGATAAAGAACTTTTGTTTAGCTCATCTGCTACTCAGGTCCTCAAACAATTTGATGAGAGAAGGAAATTAACACAGCGAGTTTCTAAGATTTTTTCAAGCCTACTGTTAAAATTCTACCAAAGCATATCTTCCTTCTAAACAAAATGAACAAACCATCCTTACATTCTCAAGCCAAACTTGCATATGAAAAAGAAATGTCCACAGGGGAATATCAAAAAACAAGGATCTTTTCCAAAAAAAAGGGGAAGCCTAATACTTAATAATGATAATACCTCCTCCTTTCTGCTGCCACACCTCCTGCCATGTCACTTTAGATTAGTCCCAGAAACCAGCTCTGGGCATTCCACTATGGCAACAAATTGTTTCAGACTCTTGGGTGCTAAAAGGAGTTCTGGAGGGTTATAGCTGGCCCTGGATTACAAATACCTCTTTTCAGTGGAGTTCTTCCCATCATGAGAAAAAAACTTTTTCCTTACTTTCTTCAGTACTTATTCACCCTAGGAGTCCTAGAACCAGTGCCATTAGATCAAAAGGACAAAGGCTTCTATTCCAGAAAAATTCTGTTACCAAAGAAAGTGTCTGCTGGGAGATCAGTTCTAGATATATATTTTTTTTTTCAAAAATCTGTATGTGAAGGTACCACAATTCAAGATATTAACCCTTCAGAATTGTTTACCTCTCATCCCCCTAGTGGGGAGTTTTAACATTAGATTTAAAAGATGCATATCAGCACATAGCCACAGTCTTCAGAAAATGTCTCAGATTTTCTGTCTGGGTTACATTATCAGATCTCTTCCTTACCCTTTCAGTTGTTTACAGCTCTAAGGGTGCTTACAAAATGTACAGCTCAAGTTATAGCTTATTGCAGAGTGAACATCGTTCATATTTCTTTATTTAATTGACTTGCACATTTTTGCGGAGTGTTTTTCTAGATGTCAAGAGTCATTAGAATATTTCTCTCTTCTGACTAATCTAGGATTCCAGATAAACGTGCAGCAATTCTCCATGACCATGTCATATAGGATGACTACTCTGGAGTTTCTTGTAGACACTTCACAGCAAAAAGCTTATTTGACAGTAGAAAATGGATTATTTTAAAATTTCCAAAACATCTTTAAACACATGGACTTATGCAAGTGACCATCTCAGGATCCCAGGGATCATGGCTTCTATGGTTCCCATATTTCTTTTCACCAGGTTACAAATGAGAGAGATTCAGTGATTGCAAAAAAATACACTGACCTCATATTTGTGTTCTCTAGTATTTCAAATTCCAATTTTACACTTGTCAAAAAGGAAATGCAATGGCCGTGATGACAATCAAATCAAGGTCTTCCCTCTTCAGTTTTCAAGCAAATCTGTAAGCACACACTCTTCATATTTTGCTTGAAGGACAGTCTCTATAGGAGTAATGTTGCAGGTCCTGGGGGACTCCTCAGAAAGACTAAAACTCCAGTTTTCCATGTCTTAAACCTCAATCTGTGGTCTACTGGACCTCTTCAAGTAATTACAAGCAACATCACGGTGATACGATACATAAGCAGGGGGCACCAGGATGTAACCTCTGTGCAGGCTGGCTGTGATGGCTTGGGGGCAGCTCTTAACAAACCCTAGTTCTCCAAGCATCTTGCATTGTATCAGAGCAAAACATAGTGGCAATTAAGCTGAGCTGAGCCAGGACAGAGACTCAGGAATGGTCTTTGTCTGAGGATGTCTTCCTGAAATTCATTTAAATGAAGAGAACACCTTAAATAGATCTGTTTTGTGTCCTTTCAAAACAGATAACTGAAGAAATTCTGCTCCAGGATTTAATGCAAACCAGCCTGGAAACGGATATATTCTCTCTTCTATAGTTAGTGATGTTTTAGTAATGCCTTTTCACTGATATTCAGGTAGTTGGGAAGATTCAGAAGGATTCCCCAGAGATAATTGTGATGACTTATGAAATTGTCCAAGAGCAGTTATTTGCAAGCTTTCTCACAAACTGCCCCACTCGCACAATCTCAAGCATATTCAGCAACTTACTTGAATGATTCAATTCCGATTCCTTTTAGGCATCTTTTTAATGTGGAGATATAGCAGATATGAAAAGAGGGAAGAAAAACTTCTACTAGGAAATCTTATATTGGAAAGTGAAAAACATTTTCTAGTTAGTACCTGCACAGTAACCGGAGTCCCATCAGGGATTATGTACAACTGGTGCTGAAATATTTGTATTAGCAACTTAGACTCTATCAAGGTACATCTTGCAGCCAATTTCACATTTACCCGAGATTCTTACCTACTCTGTTTTTCATGTCACATGAGATGACCTCATAAACAGGTCATGCCTCTGTGATCAAAACTTTGTGCTGGAAAAGATGGCCCTGTGTTCATTTGAACCTGCTCATTAAGCAGAGTTAAGGTACATTACATAGAAAACTCCTCTTCTCATTGCTCTGACATCTGCAAGTAGTTATGTGAGTTGCAGGCCCACGTGGTGGATAAACCCAATCTGTTTAAGGATATGGTCTCATTAAGAACAAATCCTTCATTCATTCCCAAAGTGATTTCACAGCTTACTTTGAATCAGTTCATCAATTTTTTGGTTTTCTGTCTCGATACTAAGAGCAAGGGAAAGAGGATTTACAAATTCTGGACATACATAGGCAGCCCATTTTCTGTTTTGACAGAACTAAGTCCTTCAGAAAAGCAAATCATCTTTATTCCTATTGTCGAGACAAAGAAAGGACAACTCATGTCAAAATAGACTATTTCAACATGGTCATCCTCAATTCTTGCCTTTGGTTTACCATGGTGGAGAACAACAAGTTACAAGCTAGGCTTGTATAGGCCCTAGGGCCGCTAGCCTAGTACCTGCCTATGAACCTATAAATATTGTGGAAAGAAATATCCAGGGAATTGTTATGGCTAAGCTTGTATAGGCCCTAGGGCCTGTAGCCTAGTACCAGCCTATGAAACTATAATTATTGTGGGAAGCTGGTATGACCCTGACCTTGAGTAGCGTACTACCTTCACCTAGAATGATATCACAATACAAAGACAAAATGATCAATTTCAACAATTGGCTAAGCTTCTGGTGTCATGCTAAGGGGATCCAGTGTCTGTCTGCCTGGGATGACATGATAGACGAGCCTCGCTGTTTTGCCAGAGATGGGTTGCACCTGTCACCACTAGGTTTTCGAATACTGGCCAATGCTCTTGCCTTCCCCATAGTGCCTTTTTAGGCAAGGCTCAAAGGACAAACCAACCACCGTAACCAGCACAGGTAAGCAAAAACTAAGGGTAATGCTACTCAACGCCAGAAGTCTCAACCTCAAAATGCACACACTCGAGGCTCTCCTCAGCATGGAGAAAATCGATGTTTGTTCAGTGATGGAAACCTGGTTCAAGGCTCAAGAGAGCACCCCAGCACTGCCAGGTTACAATTCATATCATACCTTCCAGCCTCAGTTACCGGATCGCAGTACAAAGGGCGGAGGTGTATCCATATTCATCAAGGATACCCATATCTCCAGGTTAGTAGAGCAGCATGATGCCCCAGAGATCATCCATGCGCAACTATCAGCAGGCAAAACCACATTTAAAGTCATAGCCAGTTATAGATCGTCCATGTCCCAAGATGCTCACTCTGCATTCCTTGAGACATTGGAAAATATAAAGGTCCTACCCAACACCATAATCTTGGGTAGATTTCAACTACCCTGGTATAGACTGGGTGAACTACCGATGTTCCAACTCCTATGCTCAGCGATTCATAGAATTTATAAATTCAAATTCCCTTGAACAACTAGTATGTTCCCCCACTAGAGGGGACAACATATTGGAGTTAATCATCACAAATATGGGCGCCCATTGTACCACACCCGTTATTACTCCCTCCTTGGTCAGATCCGACCACAAACTGATAACCCTGGACATCTTCACCCCTCCACCTCCCCTAGTCAAAGAAACCATAGTCAAAAACCTTTCCAAAGCAAACTTCAAACTACTTGCATCCGAAGTGGAAAGCTTCACTATTCCCTTGCAGAAGGATAATGATATCCTGGATGCGGAATCCTACACCAAGGCACTCTATATGCATCTTCAGGATTGCAGGGACAGTGCTATCCCAAATAAAACCAAGACTCCTTCCTCAAGCAAGAAGAAACCAGTATGGTGGACCCTGGCCATAAGCAAACTTTACAATAAAAGGAGGAGACTTGTACAAAAAAAGGCCAAATCTCAAGTAGAAAAATCATCCCTGATCAGCATTAGTAAGAAATTAAGAGCCCTCATCAAGTCAACTAAAGCTAATTTTGAAAAAGTTGCCAAGGATAACCATAAGGCCTTCTATGGCTACCTCAAAAACCTAAATGGCAATGCTCAGGTCTGTTCTGAGCTAGTACAAAATGGAACAAAATACACTGACCCTTCTGACATTGCCAACATCTTGGCTGACAGGTTCGGTGCAAATTCCCCCCCACCACTACCTACAGGGCCTATTACCATTCCAGGGGATTGTGCAAGTCCAATTATTACCGATACGTTGGTTAACAAGGCTCTATCTAAAGCCATAAACACTGCCTCCATGGGACCAGATGGTGTCCCAGGCTGTGTCATACGCAAGCTCCAAAAGGAATTAACCCTGCATCATAATACCCTGTTCAGTCTCAGCCTCTCCACAGGATGTGTGCCCATAGAAAGCATTTGACACCATTCCCCATTCAGGTATTATTGATAAGCTCACCAGCCTAGGCATAAACCCTTACATCACAAGATGGATCGCAAACTGGATCTCAGACAGATCCCATAAAATAAGAGTAGCGGACTCTATGTCCGAATCCAGACCAGTAATGAGTGGTGTGCCTCAGGGCTCTGTCCTGGGGCCCCTACTGTTTGGCATATACTTCTCAGAAGTACAGGCAAGCACGGAAGGGCTGTGGCTGACTAGGTTTGCGGACGACTGCAAACTGGGTGCTATAATAGTCTCCAGCTGACATGGAGATCCTCCAGAATGGCCTAAATGAGACTGATGCATGGTGTCAAAGCCATGATCTCAAGCTAAATGCAAAAAAATGCGTAGTAATCCCCTTTGGAAAAAACAGAGTTCCCGCAAACTACAACATAGGAGGTAATCCCCTGAAATCTGAAGAAGAAATAAGGGATCTAGGGACCCAAGTAGATAGTCAGCTTTCCTTTGATAACCATGTTGCCAAAGTGGTTAGAAAATCCTTCTATGTGACCCATCTGATCACAAAAGGGTTCGCATCAAGATCTAAGGATGTAATGGTGCCCCTCTACTCTTCCCTCATCAGACCCATTATTGAGTACAATGCACCAATTGGAATGTACCTGGCTAGACATCTCCAGCAGCTGGAGAGACCACAGAGGTACCGAACCAAGAGGATTACTGGCCTCAAACAGTTGCCCTATGCAGCACGATTGAAAAAGCTAATACTGTTCTCTGTTGCATACCGCTTACTCAGAGGTGATCTCTGTCTAACGTACAGAGTCATGTCCAACCCAGAATTGTTGAACATGCTCCATCTTAGCAAAACCAAATCTACTCAAGCTACATGCTCTAGGGATATAAACCACAACACAACAATGAATAGAACATGCTGGAGGGATAGATTTCCTTCTCAGAGACTGTGGAACAGGGTCCCAATCTACATAAGACAGAGCCCCTTACTATCACTCTTAGAGGAACCTTGATGAGTGGATGGGTAACAAAAAGTTCACACCGGGGATCACACCAACAGCACTACTAGATAGGGGCCAAGGGTACTAGCTTGCTAGTACAAGGGTCTAGGGAACTACTCAAGGGGCGGTGAATACCGCACAAAGTGGCTGGGCTAATGTATGCCTTCGGGCAGATAGCCCAGTACCAACTTATGAACCTAAGAAATATCCAGGGAATTGGTAATGCTAGGCTTGAATAGGCCCTAGGACTGATAGCTCAGTACCAACCTATGAATGTATATTAAGGCACATTCCACAAGAGCCAAAGCTTTTTTGACATTATATTGGTTAGGGCTAGACTGTATTATTATTCTAGATGCTGCTATGTGGTCCTCCTCACATAGTTTTACAAAGCATTAAAAACTGGACAGGTTTTACTAGGATTATGCTCCAGGGCTCCTAGAGCTACACTTTTTTTTTTTTGATTGCCCCATATAGCTTAAAGGCTACTACAGCTGTGAGAATTAATGAATGTAGTGCAGTTCTGTAAGTTGAATTTACTAAACAATATATGTTCAAATTCCTCACTGCTGCAGTCTCCCCACTTGCACACCAACCCCATACTTCTGTATAAACTTAATTGTTGGAATGTAAAGTTTGTTACTTAGTTGTTAAAGATGAGTATGTTTGTTTTCTTTTGGGCATGAAAGTCTGGAAGAAAGCTTTACTCTGGCTTTTGATTGTCTGCAGGCCATACCAGTGATCTTACAGTACGAGTGAAAGTGTGGGCTGGAGGCAAAGGTTTTGAAAGCTGG
>NC_056743.1:528134052-528141552 GCF_019279795.1 Protopterus annectens
CGAGTATGCCATATCTGTGGTAAATTCAGCCGCCTCCCGCTTGACAATTCTACTGAGTCTGACATACTGTCCTTTAATGATATTTCTTTTCATGAAGGGCGGGTGTAGACTCGTGTAGTCTAATTAGTTGTTTCTGTGGGTAGGTTTCCTGTACAGGGTGGAGGAGAATTTATGCCCCCTTTCTTCGAGGCTGAGTGTGATGTCAAGGAAATTCACTTGTGTGCCCTGCCCGGCAACTGTGAATTTGAGGAAGCTGATGCTTTCACTTATTTTTTGTAGGAACTTGTCCAGCGCAGTGGGACTGCTTTCCCACAAAAAGAAAATATTGTCAATGTAACGTACGTACATTGCTATGTGTTGAAAGCCTTCAATTTTGGACAGTGTGTTCTTTTCCCAACTTAGTACCAGGTTGGCATACGCAGGGGCCATTTTGGCCCCGATGGCTACACCTTTCAGTTGTTGATATATGTAGTCCTCGAAGCTAAAAAAAAGTTGTTTTCCAAGACTAGCATTAGTAGGGTGATCAGGGTGTTTGCCCTGTCTGGGTGTACGTTTCTATACTTGTGAGGTATCTGTGCACTAAATGCGTCCCTTGGTTGTGTGGGATGCTGGGGTAGATGGCTACTACACCAAGTGTCACTAGGATCACTTTGCTCTCTGTGTGACTATTTTGATACTGATGCAACTTAAGAAACTCCCAAGAATCTTTCATGTAGTACCTGGCTTTTTGGACTATGGGGTTGAAGTAGAAGTTGAGTAATTCAGACACACATTCTGTTTTGGTTCTTTTGGGAAGAAACAGTGTGTCTAAGTGGGGGGGGGGTTGCTTGGTCTTTGTGGATTTTAGGGATACCAAAGAGTTTCCTTACCACTGGTGAGTCAATCCGCATGAACTGTAATTCTTCCTCTGAAATGCTGTTGTCTTTGGCCAGCTTGAGAAGTGTAGCATCAATTCTTTTGAATCTGGCTAGGACTTTATCTTTGCTATTTTTGCAATAGTTTTCCTCATTTTTGAGTACATCTAGCATTTTTGACATAGCTGGTGTGGTTCATCACTACTATCCCTGCGCCCTTGTCAGCTTTGAGAATTCTTAGGTCTTTATTGGACCGGGCAGATTGCAGTTTAGTGCTCTCTCAGCTTCTTTGCTAAGGTTATTGTGGGGGCACTGGGATTTCTGTTGTAGTAAGGATCTGAGTTTGCTTTCACAGACTTTTTCGTATATCCCTATCTTGCTGTTAAGCATGGGATTGAACATACTTTCTTTTTGGGGGATGGTCCTGCCTCACTCTCTTCGGTTAGCAGAGAATCATTTCGTTGGCTGGTGCCTGTATTTGTAGGGGGTAAACTTACCCTATGGTTGTTTGGGCTTGTGATCTGTAGGTTTGCAGCTCTCTGGTTTGATCCTGTACGTTGGGGAATGTTCAGACCACCTTGCTCATTTCTTTCTGGGAGATTAGCACTCCCTCTTTGCGTTGGTGACGCAGTGGCATTCCTCGTCTGATACTGTCTACCCTGGGGGGCTACCACATGATTTGGTGGTGGTGAGGACTCTGCTACGCCATTCCCTCTGGGGTAGGCATAATTTCTAGTCCTGTCTGGCAAATAAGGGTCCAAGTAGTTCTTAGTCCTGTCTGGCAAATTTGGGTGGGAAATACTATCAGTTTTGGATAGTCTATTACTTTCAGATATTATTTCAGGATCCGGATTCATTTCAGGATCAGAATACATTTCCGCCTCAGAATACCTTTCAGGGTCAGAATACATTTCTTGTTCAGGGTGCATTACTTGTTCTGAGTGCATTTCAGTGTCAAACAACATTTGTGTGTCAAACAACATTTGAGAACACATTTCAGAGTAACTTTCCGAGTAACATTCATTTTCAGCATGCGTCAACATTTCATAATACATTGTGGTTACAACATGTAATTCAGTTTCTGTTTCTGATCGTGTTGAAGATGCGGACATTGGAGAATACATTGGAGAATACATTTCAGAGTAACTATTAGTTTCAGCATGCGTCAACATTTCGGAGGACATTGTGGTTACAGCATGTGTTTCTGCATTAGTTTCTGATTGTGTTAATGATACGGAATTTACCTCTACAAGCCCTGATGCAGATACTACTTCGGTTTCTGATACTGGCCTTGTTGAAGTTATGTTTGCTACCATGTGGGGAATGCACATATATCAGAATGGGGGTATGTGTGAGTTTCAGACTGGTGGTGTGCATGTGTTTCAGCATACGTTAGTATTTCAGAGTTTGCAAGCATTTCAAAGTTGGTATACATTTCTGAGTTGGCAGCCCTTAAGGAGTAAGCAAACCTTACTGAGTTACGAAACATATCTGTGCTAGTAAGCATTTCTGAATTAGTAAACCTTTCCGAGTTACAAAGTCTACCTGAGTTAGTAATTTCTGCAATAGTACACCTTTCTGAATTGCAAAGCATTCCTGGGTTAGCGAACATTTTGGAGTTGTACATTATATCTAAGTTAGCATTCATTTCAGAGCTGGCCAGTATTATAGGACTGACCGCCATTTCAGCATTGGTGGGTATTACACTGTTAATACTTGCATCTGCGTTATTGTGCCTCTCTCTTGTTTGATAGTGACACACATGCTGGTAGATGCGCAAATTGGATCTCAAGGCATTACATTCAGGTACAGGCTGTCTAACCAGTACATTGTTATTATTTGAGTTATCATCAATGTTATGAAAAAAAGGACTAACATTATTAGCAGACTTGGCGTTAATATTGGAGTACTTTGTAGCTTCAGCTGCCCTGTGGGGGAGGCTGCTATCGTCAGTGAGTGGAATCCTGTGTGTCGGATGGCGTCTGGAAACCAGCGTTTAAGTTTTCTTTGTTTTTAAAGAACTGCTTCCGGTTTAGTTTTCTGCAAAAAAGTTTAAGATCCAAGATGACATCTGTGGTTCTGGCTCGTTGGGCTGGTATGAAGTTCAGGCCTTTTTTGAGCAGCTCACACGTGGGACTATTGAGCAGTTCTTTGGAAAGGTTGAATATTGGGAGCTTGGTGGCTTTGGTTAGTATTGTCTCCTGGTGCTTAGTTGTCGTGTGATGCTCGTTTGCCTCCTGTAGTTGGATCTCAGATTTCCTGAACCTCTGCTGTGGGTCCTACCTCTCCCCTCTGGTGGTTTCCATGTGCCGGCTCCGGGGCCGGGGGTTCTGAGTCTCGGCTCATGGCTAAAAAAGCCCGTTGCTAGTTGCGGGGAGCCGTGTGGTTCCCAGTTCTGTGATTACCAGCTGGGGGGCCATTGCTGTCATGTGGTCTCACTTGGTGGGGGGCTGTATTCTGCCGGTTGGGATAGGTCTGGTTTCCTTTGTTCGGGGGTCCTCTTGTGTTGGTGGTGGTGGCCCCCCACCTTGTTATCCCTGTATTTGGCTGGAGATTGAACGGACTTGTTGCAGCTTGCCCTGTGTTCTCTTTGGTGCTTGTGTCTGTTGGTTTGTTGTTCCTGGCTGTTCTAGTGTCATTTGTTTCATTGGTAGTGATCTCGGATTTGGCGGCATTTGTGCTGAGCGGGTACGCAGTCTTATTTTCATATTGCTTCCAGTCCCTGGTTAGTTTGTTATTTTTCTTGAAGGTGATTTGTGCGTGTGTGTGTGTATATATATATATATATATATATATATATATATATATATATATATGTGTATATCTATCTATATATATATATCTATATCTATATAGATATATGTGTGTGTGTGTAGTAATGTATGACATATATATATATATATATATATATATATATATATATATATATATATATATAGATATATATATATATATATATATATATATATCCATTATATTTATACATTAGTATTAAACCGTTTTTGATTATGGACTCAATTTATTGTAAGCCCCAACATTTGTTTATAATTTTTGTGTTCACATTAAGGTATGGTTGTTCATCTTGTATTTAACAAATTACATATATGGACTTATCATACATATGTTTTTAAAAAAAATTTTATAAAGTTTTTTAAAAGTGTTATTAGGTAGTATCCTTATGAGTTTTATATTAATTTACTAATATATTATAAGGTTTTTAACTTAGAGAATTGCATATAGTAGTGTAAATTAATTATTTATTATTATGTATATGTAGGGAAGATATGATACAGTGTGTTTTTAAGAAAGCGCATTGAGTTTTGGCGCCAAGTTTGGTTTAAATATCTTGCAATGGTGGCAAGCACTAGTTCTGATGAAGTCTGCGCATGGCAGATGAAAGCGCTTAACTAGTGTTTGATTTCAACTGTTTGAGTGTATCGTGTAATAAAGAAGTTAATTTTTCAAAGTTGGTGGATTCTGTGGTGGATTATATTGCCAATTACAGTCTTGCTGTTCCAGCTACGTTCCTTACGTTGGTTCCTGTTCGTGTGCCGGTTTGTTTTCTCAGTTGGGTCAGTTAGTTACATTTTTACTTGTCGGTTTTCCGGTCATGGCTGGAGCGGGTGAGGATACGTCTGCTGTATCGAACAGCGAGGAGGCTGTATTATTACAAGCTGAAGTAGCTGGCTTGCAGAAGGATGTTAAAAAACTTATGGACATGGTTCATTCAATGTTGGAAGTACCCAAACAAAAGGAGTGCACAGAGCGTACTTCCTCTGTTAATGCTTCACCAGGGAAACGTTGTTGCCAGCGCAAAGAGTTTGTGTTGGTATCGGATACAAGTGCTTGCAATGATATACCTAATGGGCAGATTTGCGAGGATAAAGGGAACAATTTGACCAGGCAGGGTTCACTTGACGTTGTTCAGAAGGAAGGTAATTTGATATTGACTCCCGAGAAAGATTTTTACCTTTGATTTTAGTCTTTTCCACAGTTGGGTGGAAACAGAATAGCGTGGAGCCAAACCAAAGAATATTTTACCACTAAACACTTATTCTACTATGGCGAGAACACAGAAAACAAATACAAAATGTACTGTTAAAAATAAATTAACTAGCCTGTGTCAGGACATTCTGCCTGAACAAAGGAACGACAACAATAATTTTATTTCTCATAGGACAATACATTCCAATAATGAAGTTATTGATAATTTTTTAATGAATGCATATGAATTTGATAATACATCATTCACCTCCCAATAAAATTAGATATGGTTGTGGGGAGAGGGATACTATTAAGAATATGATTTATAGTTTAGGGAATAAATTGATACAGATCAAAAATGTTAAAGTTGATAACGCATATCTTATTAAATGTATTAAGTCTAGGATAGTACCCAAAGGTTTGAGATTTTTTAAACTACCTATGGGTATGGATTATAATGAAAATGTGATTACTGAATTTAACAATTTATTTGATGAATTTGGATTTATGTATATGAAATTACCCATGAAGTGTAATGATGAAAAATTGTGTGGACTCGTTGATGAAGTAGAAAATATTAATGAAATTATACTACAGCATCCAGATTTCGACCAATGGGGTGATTTATATCATAAGCAATTTCATTTGGCTGATACTAAAGCAGACAGTATTTATTTAAGAAAGAACAGAAAGATTGAACGTGATATAGAAACTTACAGACTACACAAAGCATATATTTGGCCACAGGATAGAAAATTGCAGTTCAAGGAAAGACACATTAGCCATAGAGATTTGAGGGAAACGCATAGAGAAGAGAATTTTCAAGGAGGCAGGTTTCATCCAACTTATTGGAAACCTCAAACACAAGGGAATAGGAGATACAAATGAAGGATGCACTAGAGCATGACGAAGCATTACACACTGTGGAAAAGGAAAGCTTGGAATTACATCATACTAATAGCTTAGGGATACCAAGAAGAGAAGAAGTAGTGGAACATAGTTTTCACCATGATAAGCATCCATCCATTAGTATATATAAAGGTTTTTAATTACACTGAGTTCAATATTAAGGATGAATTTTGTCAATTATTAAGTAAGGGCATGAAATTCATACCATCTAACAAATTCTATTTGGTAAATCACATCAAGGAAATGAAATTATTTAGTAGGAGACTCAATTTAGCGTTACAATTTGAGACTAAAAAGGATGATAATAAAATGTATGTGATAACAGAATTAAAGAAAAAAAGTACATATATGCCTTCGAGTAATACACAAGTGAACAATTATGAGAAAATGGTGTGTAGGGATCTCTATTGTTTGAACAAGGAAATCCATAGTTCCAAAAAATATACACAGGATGATAATATCACTATCAAAGAAAGAGAATGTCTAAATGAGCTTATTAATAAGGATATAAGAATCATGAAACCCGACAAAGGTGGGGGTGTTGCAATATTTACCAATTTAGTATATAATGCAGAAATATATAACATATTATATGAATCAGGCAACGATGAGACAGTTTCTATCAATCAAATTAATATAGGATTCAGGAGAATTGACTTAATTTTAGAGGAATATTTGATTGATAACAGAATTACTAAGGAATTGTATGAATTTTTGAAGGTAGAACACCCAGTTATGGCACGTATTGTAGGTATACCAAAAGTGCACAAGTCTATTGAGAAACCTCCATTTGACCAATTATCTCGGGATCTAGATCCAAAACATATAATATAGGATTAACTATAGATAGCTGGACTAAACATATATATCAGAATATACCTTATATAATTAAGGATTCCTGGGATTTTTTGGGAAAAATGAGATTGGAATTGTGGTCAGAACAATTAACCTTAGTGACTATAGATGTATGTGACCTTTTTTCTAGCATACCTAAAGAAGAAGGACTTAAAAGGTTTGGAAATAGTTTGAGAAAGTTTTCACAGTTAAGTTGGGACAAAATAGTACTTATATTAGACATGATGGGTTTGGTTTTTGATCATAACTATATAACATTTGAAGGTGAATATTTTAGACAGAGTAAGGGTGTTGCTATGGGTACATCCTGCGCCCCTATATTTGCCAACCTTGTCGTGTCTGATTGGGAAAATGAGTTTATTATTAATAGTGAATATTATTCTTATATAGTCTTTTATGCAAGATTTCTTGACGACATTTTTATTTTATGGAATGGATCTAAAGAAAAAATCATGAATTTCTTAGAGTATATTAATGGAACGACACAATTTCTCAAATTTACACACAAAATTAGTGATCAAGGTATTGTGTATTTGGATATATATATTAGTTTAACCAAGGATGGGTTTACATCCAGAGTCAATCGTAAAAACACCTTTTCCAATGACTATTTATATTTTACTAGTGAACACCCACCATATATATTTAAAAGCATAGTTAAGGGACAATGTATTCGGGGTGCTAGGATGTCGAGTAAGGAATTGATGGAAGAAGAAATGAAGTTAATATATAATTTATTTATGAATAGAGGATATCCATTACGAATGTTAAATGACACAATTGAATATGTTACAACACAATGGGGTCACAAATACATGCCATTATTGGGTAATACTTTAAACATTAAAGAGAGTAATAATGCCAACCAGGGTTTCATGGGTAGAGTATGTGTAATTAC